>NC_091172.1:41193192-41213192 GCF_040958095.1 Procambarus clarkii | reverse complement strand
GTTCAAGTGACTTGTTGAAGAGCAATGCAATAGCAGGGGCTAAAGATCTGGAGGCTTTTTTGTAAACTAAAGTTGGTATCTCCTCGAGGGCACTAGACTTGGTTTAAGGGAAAGGATTATTCTCATTGACATCAGTGGAATTAGTAGGCTTTAGGTACACAGACTGGGATAGTTACCTGTAAGATAGTCCTTAACATCAGGACTAGAAGATGGAATATCATTTGCAAGGGATGACCCAATGGAAGAGAAGAACCTATTGAACTCATAGCAGAATCAGAGGCTGAAAGCTGACCAATGTTATTGGACAGGAGTGTTGGTTTGTTATTTAAAATCTTTTTTGAATCCCAATATTTGTGAAATTGTGCTCCAAGTTTTCTTAATGTTGCTCTTTATTTGGGTAAATTTATCTTCATAGTATTTAGTTTTGGCTCGTCTAATTATTTTAGATACCAATAACGAGTATTCTTTGAGAATTCTTTGGAGACGGTCCTAACCTATACTTTTTCTCAAGGATCGTGTTTTTTGTTAATGGATTTAAGTATTCCCTTTGTAAGCCAAGGATTGTTAAGCCTTTTGTTTGTGACTTGTTTTGTAAGCATAGGACAGTGGGTGCTATAAAGGCTAAGAGTTGTTTGAAGAAAAGATGTTACATTACATTATTTATTTATTTATTTATTTATTTATTTATTTATTTATTTATTTATTTATTTATTTATATATATATACAAGAAGGTACATTGGGTTTGTGAGAATACATTGATAGTACAGTATTTACATTCTTGTAAAGCCACTAGTACGCACAGCGTTTCGGGCAGGTCCTTAATCTAGCAGATAATTTTAAGTAGGTAATTTCAATCAGAATTGATAAATGATAAGATACATTACAAGAGAAAAAATGAGATGAGAGAGATAAGTAGGTATATTAAAGCACATTGTTATATTAAAGCTCTGATTGATTACATTGACAGCTTGATTAGTAATTTAAACAAGGTTAATAGACACCACACAGCAGATTGACAGCACATATAAGACAGCAATGATCACAATGGTAAAGATGTTCAGATTGGGTACATAAAGATTGGGAGACTGGGTAGCAAAAGATACAGATAAACAAAATTTATAAACACCGTACACATATAAGCACATATAAGAAAAATTGGCAGCACATATAAGAAAACAGCAATGATCACAATGGTAAAGATGTTCAAATTGGGAACATAAGGTTGGGAGATTGGGTAGCAATTGATACAGTGCAATTTAAGGCAAAAAGTGAAAAACTATGAAGATGAAATTAGGTACTTTTTAGTATTGATTTTGAATGATGTAAAAGTTGGACAGCTTTCAATTCAGTAGGGAGTGAGTTCCATAAACTGGTTCCTTTATTTGGCATAGAGTGTTTACAACAGATTAAGTTTAACTCTGGGGATATCAAAGATATATTTATTTCTGGTGTGGTGATAATGGGTACTATTACATCTGTCCAAGAAGAGTTTCAGACAAGGATTTGCATTTAAGAACAGGGTTTGTAAATGTAGTTGACACAAGAGAATTTGTGGAGTGAGATTATGTTTAGCATGTTTAGGGAGTTAAACAAGGGGGCTGTGTGTTGTCTGAAAGCAGAATTTGATATTATTCTGATAGCAGATTTTTGCTGGGTGATGATGGACTTGAGGTGGTTTGCAGTGGTTGAACCCCATGCACAGATACCATAGTTGAGATAGGGATAGATTATTGCATAATATAGAGAGATGAGAGCAGAGTTAGGAACATAATATCTGATTTTGGAGAGTATACCAACTGTTTTAGAGACTTTCTTAGTTATGTGTTGTATGTGGGTACTGAAGTTGAGTCTCTTGTCTAGGAATATGCCAAGAAACTTTCCATCATTTTTATTGCTAATGTTTACATTGTCAATCTGAAGTTGAATTGCATTTGTAGATTTGCTTCCGAATAGGATGTAGTAGGTCTTTTCTATGTTAAGTGTTACTTTGTTGGTTGACATCCATAAGTGGACTTTTTTTAGTTCATTATTAACAACACCATTTAGTGTATGTGGGTTGGGGTTGGAGTAGATGAGGGTAGTATCATCAGCAAACAAAATAGGTTTCAGAATGTTACAGACATTAGGCAGATCATTAATGTATATAAGAAAAAGAAGAGGTCCCAAGATGCTGCCCTGTGGCACTCCAACAGTTATTGGTAGAATGGGAGAGATTATATTATTGATGGCTACACATTGGTGTCTATCACTAAGATAGGATTGGATATAGTCCAGTGAATGGCCTCGGATTCCATAATGATGGAGTTTACTTAAGAGGTAATCGTGATTAACAGTATCAAAGGCCTTTCTCAGGTCAATGAAGAGTCCAATTGGAAACTCACTTTTGTCAAGAGCTAAGTAAATTATATCAAGGAGACTAATAATTGCATCGTTGGTACTCTTTTGAGAGCGGAAGCCAAACTGACAGGGGCTAAGAATGTCGAATTTTACGATATAGGAGTAGAGCTGTTTGTAGATAATTTTTTCAAATATTTTTGATAGTATGGGTAGGTTCGATATTGGTCTATAGTTGTTTATGTCTGACGGATTACCTCCTTTATGAACTGGCGTTACTCTTCCTTTTTTAAGGATATCAGGGAAGGTATGACACTCAAGGGATTTGTTGAACAGCAGAGCTACAGGTGGCGCAATGTCATGGGAGGCGCTTTGTATACAATGGATGGGATTTCACTGATGTTCCCAGCTTTGGTTTTTAGTGAGTGTATGATGGACACAACATCTGACGGGCTGACTGGTGAGAGGAGAAGAGAGTTTGGATAGCTGCCTGAGAGATATGTGTTGATATGTGTCTGAGTCTGTGGGATTTTACTTGCAAGGTTAGCACCAATCGATGAAAAGAAGCTATTAAATTCATTCGCCATTTCTAAGTCAGATGACAGTGTAAGGCCATCCTTAGAGAGTGTTATCTGGTTGTGGGAGTGTTGTTTAGTTCCCAGGATGTTAGAGATGGTATTCCATGTGCTTTTCATGTTGCCTTTTTCTTCTTTGAATCTAGTCTCATAATATGAAAGTTTTGCTTTTCTTATGATACTGGTTAGCACTGACGAGTACCTTTTAACTACTTCCATTGAAACTAGGCCACTCCTAAATTTCTTTTCGTATTCATGTTTTTTGTTGATTAATTTAATTATGCCACTTGTGAGCCACGGGTTATTTTTTCTTTTATCAGTTACTTGTTTGGTAAAGAGGGGACAGTGAGTGTTGTAGAGGCTTAGAGTTTTGGAGAGAAAGAGGTTAGTTTATGAGTTTATATCCTGTGAATTATTAAATTCAGATTCCCAGTTAATATTGTGGAGTGCATTAGAGAGATTGCCTAAAGCTGATTCACTATGTAGCCTGAATGAAAGTTTTTTGGTTTCTGGTGGTGATGTGTCAATGTTTGCTGTGAGGAAGTAGTAGGATAGTGGTCAGTTGTTCTGTCATAAATTACCCCAGATGTAAGGGGAGCTGTTATATTAGTCCATAGGTGATCCAGGGTAGTGGCAGATGCTTGAGTGACTCGGGTGGGCTTGGTGATTGTGGGGATTAGCATACAGGAGTGCATCCTGTTACGGAAATAGTCAACTTGAGGGTTGTTTTGAAGACCCAGGTCAATATTGAAATCACCTCCCAGAATGATGTGATTTTTGTTGAGATTGTTATTTATGATAAGATTCCTTACATTGTCAGAGAATAAAGCTATGTTGGTATTAGGAAATCTATAGATGGCACCGATTATCAGGGAGGATTTAAGGGATTTACTGGAGAACTTGGCAAAGGTATATTCACAATAGTCGTCTCTATCACTAATGACACTATTGCAAGTGAAGGTATCTTTGTAATATATTGCTGTACCGCCACCTTTTTTATTAGGCCTGCAGTTATGAATGGCTTTATAACCTGCTAAATTGTAGAGTTGGGTATAGTCATTACTTAGCCAAGTTTCTGTTAAAATGATGAAAGATAATTTAATACCTAGTGCTGTAAGAAGTACATTTATATCATCAAAATGTTTACCAAGTGACCTAACATTTTGGTTGTAAACTGATAAGCAGGTGCTATTTAGGAGTTTGTTTTTTGCAAGATTTGCTGTGTAATACCTGCAATAATGATGATCAATGTGCTGATATGTGTGGATATGGGACAGAAGATTTCGATCTGGATCAATATCAGTAAGCATATAGATAAGATAATGTCACGATACAATAAGATAAGCAATTTCAGGAACAGATGAAAACTAAATCTGCTGTAAAATAGAAAGTTATAGTAGCAAAACACAGCAATATAATAATATAACAATACAATAAGAACTTACAAAGTATTGAGTCTGCTAAAATTAGAGAATAATTATGGCAAAACACAACAATAAATGCAAGTAAACAAAAGAATTGAAACAATTAGAGGTAGAATAAAAGTCACTAGATAGCCATGGAGGATACACAAGTTTGGTGGAGAGAACAAAAAATCAGTAGAGACTGTCAGGATGAATATATATAAAAAAAAAATTGACAAATGATAATTGTAAAGTAAAATAATCTTAAAGATAATAAATTTTAATTAGCTTAGTTTTAACCTATAATTAGAATGAACTTAATTAAAAGAACAAAATGAGATTAATAATTGATTTCAATAAATGACATAGATCAATGCAATTAAATTTACAATTTAAATGGAATAGGGTAAGATTAGATTTAAGAGTAAAATTTTACAATGAAACTGAGGTAGATGCTTGCATAAGTGCATGGAGACTTGATGGATTATTTAGGAAATTATATGAATGAGAGAACATTAGGTAAATGGTAAGGCAGAGACAGCACCTTAGACAAAGTTAGATTAAGTTAGGTTAGGCTCAGGCACTGAAAGAGTTATTTTACATTACATTTTACATTATTTTACATTACATATACATTTTCAAAGACTATAGTCTTTGAAAATGTAATAAGTTTTACGAAATGCGCTCAGACTAGATATAAAAATGAATTTTGGAGAATTGATTTTTGAATTACCACCAACAGTGAAAAGAAATGTACGAAAGATTGAGAACATTCGTGTTAGAATTATTAATCTTACTTTTTCGGTCATATTTAATAATATATGTCTACAGGAAAGACAGCTACCAAAATATACTAATATATATATATATATATATATATATATATATATTATATATATATATATATATATATAATATGTATGTATGTATATATATATATATATATATATATATATATATATATATATATATATATATATATATATATATATATATATATATATATATATATATATATATATTCTTAGCATCAGGGCTTAATTGAAATAGGAGTTCTCCAAAACTCATTTTCGTACTTTTAAGGTGAAGAAAAGAAGTGATTTACTATAGAGTGTATTACACTTATTTGTATAATTTGCACGACGTTTCGAACCTCCATGGTTCATTCTCAAGTGAACAGATCTTACATTACTAGTTGAATTTATACCCGCATTAGGTCAGGTGATAATACAATGAAGGTGAAAACATGGGGGGATACATAAGGGATAAACATAGGGGCTGCAGAAGGCTTATTGGCCCATACGAGGCATCTCCTATCCAAACACAAAGATTAATCCAGTGTAATTGGCCTGTTATGTTGGACATTGTCTTCTGTGTTGGCATCGATATGTTCTTGTCTTGTCCTTACTCTCATGGTGGGTAGAGTAAATAGTTCCGTGATTTGGGTGTTCATGGTAGGTCGCTCTATTCTTATGTGAATTGCCTCAAGAATTTGTAATCTTCTTGAATCTTGGGTTTTGTCTATTATGCAAGTATTCTTGTTCAACATTTCTCTTGTTAGAGTAATGTCATGGGCTTGTCTCATGTGATTCCTAGGGGCACCAGATTGAAGATGGCATGTCAAACGCCTCGTCAGCTTGGTCGACGTCATACCTATGTACTTACATTGAAGGTTACATCCTTCGTGGGGGCAAGTGTACATGTATACAACGCTTGACTGCTGTAGAGGGTTCTCCGTCGGCTTCGGGCTGTTTTTGATAAGGAGTTCGGAAGTCTTCTTGGTTTTGTAGAATATTATCAGGTTTATGTTTTGGTTAGGAGTAGTGCTTTTTACTCCTTTACGGATTATTTCTTTCATTATTCTTTCCTCTTTTATATGTTCACTGTGCATGGTTGATTTGTAATATAATTTTATTGGGGGTGTTGTGGTTTCTGTTCTAGGTTCTGAACTATACCAACGGTCCAAGTGTCTTCTTATAGCAGCGTTTATTTCCGCGTTGCTATATCCGTTGTTCACCAATACCTGAGTTACTCTTTCAAACTCTCTACTCACGTTACTCCATACAGAGCAGTGGGTAAGCGCTCGACGAATATAAGCATTGAGAACACTGGCTTTGTATCTTTGGGGGCACTCACTTCTACCGTTCAGGCATAATCCTATGTTGGTGGGCTTGGTATATACGTTGGTACTTAAAGAGGTTCCTGTTTTTGTTATTAGTACACCAAGAATGGCAGACTGTTATTTTCACTATTTTCATGTGTAAATCGGAGTACTGACTCTCTCTCTAGGTGTCTTTTTAGGTCAATTAGTTCATCTGAGTCTTTTACTATTACGAATATGTCATCTACATAACGGCAGTATACAGTTGGTTTTTGTCTGCTAATGTATTTACAAATAGACGGAGTAGCAATGGGCTCCCCCTTAGGAGTTTTATTTGCTAATTTTTATATGGGAACCATCGAAGATAGGGTCTTCAGTAGCAGACAAAAACCAACTGTATACTGCCGTTATGTAGATGACATATTCGTAATAGTAAAAGACTCAGATGAACTAATTGACCTAAAAAGCACCTAGAGAGAGAGTCAGTACTCCGATTTACACATGAAAATAGTGAAAATAACAGTCTGCCATTCTTGGATGTACTAATAACAACAAAAACAGGAACCTCTTTAAGTACCAACGTATATACCAAGCCCACCAACATAGGATTATGCCTGAACGGTAGAAGTGAGTGCCCAAAGATACAAAGCCAGTGTTCTCAATGCTTATATCGTCGAGCGCTTACCCACTGCTCTGAATGGAGCAACGTGAGTAGAGAGTTGAAAGAGTAACTCAGGTATTGGTGAACAACGGATATAGCAACGCGGAAATAAACGCTGCATAAAAAGACACTTGGACCGTTGGTATAGTTCAGAACCTAGAACAGAAACCACAACACCCCCAATAAATTATATTACAAATCAACCATGCACAGTGAACATATAAAAGAGGAAAGAATAATGAAAGAAATAATCCGTAAAGGAGTAAAAAGCACTACTCCTAACCAAAACATAAACCTGATAATATTCTACAAAAACCAAGAAGACTTCCGAACTCCTTATCAAAAACAGCCCGAAGCCGACGGAGAGAACCCTCTACAGCAGTCAAGCGTTGTATACATGTACACTTGCCCCCACGAAGGAGTAACCTTCAATGTAAGTACAAGTAGTATGACGTCGACCAAGCTGACGAGGCGTTTGACATGCCATCTTCAATCTGGTGCCCCTAGGAATCACATGAGACAAGCCCATGACATTACTCTAACAAGAGAAATGTTGAACAAGAATACTTGCATAATAGACAAAACCCAAGATTCAAGAAGATTACAAATTCTTGAGGCAATTCACATAAGAATAGAGCGACCTACCATGAACACCCAAATCACGGAACTATTTACTCTACCCACCATGAGAGTAAGGACAAGACAAGAACATATCGATGCCAACACAGAAGACAATGTCCAACATAACAGGCCAATTACACTGGATTAATCTTTGTGTTTGGATAGGAGATGCCTCGTATGGGCCAATAAGCCTTCTGCAGCCCCTATGTTTATCCCTTATGTATCCCCCCATGTTTTCACCTTCATTGTATTATCACCTGACCTAATGCGGGTATAAATTCAACTAGTAATGTAAGATCTGTTCACTTGAGAATGAACCATGGAGGTTCGAAACGTCGTGCAAATTATACAAATAAGTGTAATACACTCTATAGTAAATCACTTCTTTTCTTCACCTTAAAAGTACGAAAATGAGTTTTGGAGAACTCCTATTTCAATTAAGCCCTGATGCTAAGAAAATAGTTAGAGGGATAGAAGCCCTAAACCAGAAAATAATTAATACAGAATATGCGGTCATATTCAATGAAACATGTTTGAAAGAAAACCTGCTGCCAGTATACACCAATATATATATATATATATATATATATATATATATATATATATATATATATATATATATATATATATATATATATAATGTATATATATATATATATATATATATATATATAATGTATATATATATATATATATATATATATATATATATATATATATATATATATATATATATATATATATATGTCGTACCTAGTAGCCAGAACTCACTTCTCAGCCTACTATGCAAGGCCCGATTTGCCTAATAAGCCTAGTTTTCATGAATTAATGTTTTTTCGACAACCTAGCCTACCTAACCTAACCTAACCTAACGTTTTCGGCTACCTAACCTAACCTAACCTATAAAGATAGGTTAGGTTAGGTTAGGTAGGGTTGGTTAGGTTCGGTCATATATCTACGTTAATTTTAACTCCAATAAAAAAAAAATGACCTCATACATAATGAAATGGGTAGCTTTATCATTTCATAAGAAAAAAATTAGAGAAAATATATTAATTTAGTAAAACTTGGCTTATTAGGCAAATCGGGCCTCGCATAGTAGGCTGAGAAGTGAGTTCTGGCTACTAGGTACGACATATATATATATAATGTATATATATATATATATATATATATATATGTCGTACCTAGTAGCCAGAACGCACTTCTCAGCCTACTATGCAAGGCCCGATTTGCCTAATAAGCCAAGTTTTCATGAAATAATATATTTTCTCTAATTTTTTTCTTATGAAATGATAAAGCTACCCATTTCATTATGTATGAGATCAATTTTTTTTATTGGAGTTAAAATTAACGTAGATATATGACCGAACCTAACCAACCCTACCTAACCTAACCTAACCAATCTTTATAGGTTAGGTTTGGTTAGGTAGCCGAAAAAGTTAGGTTAGGTTAGGTTAGGTAGGTTAGGTAGTCGAAAAACAATTAATTCATGAAAACTTGGCTTATTAGGCAAATCGGGCCTTGCATAGTAGGCTGAGAAGTGCGTTCTGGCTACTAGGTACGACATATATATATATATATATATATATATATATATATATATATATATATATATATATATATATATATATATATATATATATATACATTTTCAAAGACTATAGTCTTTGAAAATGTAATAAGTTTTACGAAACGCGCTCAAGTGTCGCGTCAGACTAGAAATAAAAATGAATTTTGGAGAATTGATTTTTGAATTACCACCAACAGTGAAAAGAAATGTACGAAAGATTGAGAAAATTCGTGTTAGAATTATTAATCTTACTTTTTCGGTCATATTTAAATATATATATATATATATATATATATATATATATATATATATATATATATATATATATATATATATATATATGTCGTACCTAGTAGCCAGAATGCACTTCTCGGCCTACTATGCAGGGCCCGATTTGCCTAATAAGCCAAATTTTCCCGAATTAATATATTTGCTCTAATTTTTTTCTTTTGAAACGATAAAGCTACCCATTTCATTACGTATGAGGTCAAATTTTTTTTATTGGAGTTAAAATTAACGTAGATATATGACCGAACCTAACCAACCCTACCTAACCTAACCTAACCTATCTTTATAGGTTAGATTAGGTTAGGTAGCCAAAAAAGTTAGGTTAGGTTAGGTTAGGTAGTCGAAAAACAATTAATTCATGAAAACTTGGCTTATTAGGCAAATCTAGCCTTGCATAGTAGGCTGAGAAGTGCGTTCTGGGTACTAGGTACGACATATATATATTATATATATATATATATATATATATATATATATATATATATATATATATATATATATCCCAGCAAACACAGAACGTTTGTGGACGTTTTTAAATGGTTCCACAAAGGTAATACTATAACTTTTGACATAAATACGTATATCTGACATTCTTAAAACCAAAGGATATAACTAAAAACATATATTCTTATGACACAGTTTTTTAAGATTTATGTAAAAATTTAAAAATAATAGTAAATGCTATGGTATTATAATGTTTTCATGCTTTATATTTAAGAATAAATAATTTTCAGTCAACATTTAGTTTTTTTTGTTTACTTTCTGTAAAGCTATCCAATTTACGTTCTTATAACATAAATATAACATTTATATGACGTCAGTATAACGTTATTTACACGACATCATTACGTTATTATGATGTTATATTAACGTATAATTCCTGTATGAAAACCAGAATATATATTGAACTTTATGTTTTAAACATTGTAAAGTTATCATAAAACTTGGAATAAGACGGTAAGCATGCTTTACTTATGAAAATATACAAACAAATCAACAAAAACATTTTAACATAAAAAACATAAACATAACATAAATTAATTGCATGCATGGGAGTTAACTGGAACTCTGTAATATTGCATACATGAACCTTAAGGTACAAACCCAGTGTATTTTCTCATGCAGTTCTTTCCTAAATCTAAATTTTTCCAATTTTTACACTTTGTTTCGAGTTCTGTCTTGTGTTGCTACTTTTAATACCCCATTAATGTCCCCTTTGTTATGTCCATTCATCCCATTGTGCACCTCTACCATATGTCACTCCTAATTCTTTGCTTTTCTAGAGAATGTAATATAAGCTTTGACAATCTTTCTTCATATGACAGGTTAACAGGTAGAACAAAGATTACCATTTATATATGGATAACTATTATAAGTCGGTTTGAATGAGTGAATTGCTGCTTGAAGATAGGTATATACACGTGTGGTACTATCAGATTGCATCGTGGTGAGCCTAAAACCCTTCAGATCCAAGCAAAGGGTAAAATGCCAGCAGATACAA
Organism: Procambarus clarkii; assembly: GCF_040958095.1. Taxonomy (NCBI): domain Eukaryota; kingdom Metazoa; phylum Arthropoda; class Malacostraca; order Decapoda; family Cambaridae; genus Procambarus; species Procambarus clarkii. Next base: position 41,202,134 of record NC_091172.1, on the reverse strand, counting down.
TTGCGAACACATTGATACCAAAATGAAAGACATATGACGAGAATTGAGGTAACCAAAGTGAAAAGTGTGTTCACATTACATTGCACTAGAGTGCTCCCAGGTTACTTTCTCTCACTTTCTCTGTTTTGTGTGGATGGTCCGCCGTGCTTTCATCACGTCAGCGGGTGGAGCACGCTGCTGTTTTTGACATTTCATGCATAAATTCCGGTTGGAAATTCTATTGCGAACACATTGATACCAAAATGAAAGACCTAGGATGACAATTGAGGTGACCAGAATGAAAAGAGTGTATACATTTTATCGCTCTTGCGCGCTCCCTGGTAACACGCTCTCGCTTTCTCTGTTTGTTGCGGATGGTAAGCCGGGCTTTTGGAGTTTATATGCCTTTAGTCCTGTAGAGAATTCTATTGCGAACACATTGATGCTAAATTGAAAAACCCAGGATGAGAATTGAGGTAACAAAGTTGAAAAGGGTATACACTTTTCAGTATTATCACGCTCAGCTTTCTTTTTCTGGTACCCTTGGCCTACATTCATCTTGTCGGCGGGTGGAGCGCGCTGCTGTCTTTGACATTATATTCACATAGTTCTGTTGGGAATTCTATTGCGAACGCATTGATACCAAAATGAAAGACATAGGACGAGAATTAAGGTGACAAAGTTGAAAAGAGTATACACTTTTCAGTATTTCCGCACACTACCAGGGAATGTCCAAAAAAAAAATGGAGAGAGTGGAGGGGTAACTTGCCCAAAACGCGAAATTGTTTGGGGAGATTAACTTTCGTTCAATACTATTATGCAAGAGGAGCGACACATCTATGGTTCATCCAATAAAATCAGCAGACTTCTAGATGTTACTACTGCTCGGCTTAGACTCGGTTACAAGTATTTCTGGGAATTCTCATTATCTGCCGATGTAGACCTGACCAAATGTTAACTGTCAACAAAATTATTCGCACACCCTCCGTCACTATGTGATAGTGAATTCAGAGACAATTTTATAACCAATGTACCAACGATGTGTCAATATTTCATTCAAAAGTATCTGGTACCAGAAATTTTAGCCAAATATCCCCAGTTTGCTAACTGTAAGTAGTAACAAAGTGATTGTAACCTATCCACCGCTGCCCACTGGATGAGGGGCGGTGTGCAGGACAAACATATCAATTGTGACACTAGCTCTCCACATATGTCAGTTGCTTAATTTAGAAACTGTACTTGTGATCGATCTCGAACCCATTGTTGATGTGACGACTTATACTGAATTTTGTAACTAGCTCATCAAGATTGTAACTTGCTTAGCTAAATGAATTGTGGGGTTCAGTCCCTGAGCCCATTATGTGCCTCTGCAACCCTTTCCCCTACCGCCCACAAGATGGGTATGGGGGTATAATAAATGAACTAAACTAACTTTAAGGCATCCTGAAAGAAAGCTTGGAGGGCTTGAAAAATTGCAGAACGAAGCCGTGAGGATAATCCTTGGGTGCCCTCGTACCACAAAGATACTTATATGAGAAAGGAACTTAATATTCCGAGCGTTGTTTATCGTGTTACTGAAAATAACTGTCAAATTGGTATAAAAATGCTTAGGCTAGCTCATCCTAACCCTTGCACAGAAGCCCTCCAGAATTTCTTTATTGAATGTTGAAAACAACCCTCAAGTTGACTATTTCCGAGCAGCATGCACTCCTGTATGCTAATCCCCACAATCACCAAGCCCACCCGAGTCACTCAAACATCTGCCACTACCCTGGATCACCTTTGGACTAATATAACAGCTCCCCTTACATCTGGGGTAATTTATGACAGAACAACTGACCACTATCCTACTTTCCTCATAGCAAACATTGACACATCACCACCAGAAACCAAAAAACTTTCATTCAGGCTACATAGTGAATCAGCTTTAGGCAATCTCTCTAATGCACTTCACAATATTAACTGGGAATCTGAATTTAATAATTCACAGGATATAAACTCATCAACTAACCTCTTTCTCTACAAAACTCTAAGCCTCTACAACACTCACTGTCCCCTCCTTACCAAACAAGTAACTGATAAAAGAAAAAATAACCCGTGGCTCACAAGTGGCATAATTAAATCAATCAACAAAAAACATGAATACGAAAAGAAATTTAGGAGTGGCCTAATTCCAATGAAAGTAGTTAAAAGGTACTCGTCAGTGCTTACCAGTATCATAAGAAAAGCAAAACTTTCATACTATGAGACTAGATTCAAAGAAGCAAAAGGCAACATGAAAAGCACATGGAATACCATCTCTAACATCCTGGGAACTAAACAACACTCCCACAACCAGATAACACTCTCTAAGGATGGCCTTACACTGTCATCTGACTTAGAAATGGCGAATGAATTTAATAGCTTCTTTTCATCGATTGGTGCTAACCTTGCAAGTAAAATCCCACAGACTCAGACACATATCAACACATATCTCTCAGGCAGCTATCCAAACTCTCTTCTCCTCTCACCAGTCAGCCCGTCAGATGTTGTGTCCATCATACATTCACTAAAAACCAAAGCTGGGAACATCAGTGAAATCCCATCCATTGTATACAAGAGCGCCTCCCATGTGCCCTTGCACCACCTATAGCTCTGCTGTTCAACAAATCCCTTGAGTGTCATACCTTCCCTGATATCCTTAAAAACGCAAGAGTAACGCCAGTTCATAAAGGAGGTAGTGGATTATGTTGCATCTCTGCTTGCCTTGATGACTGAAAGAAAGCTTAAAGGGCTTGAAAACTTGCAGAACGAAGCCTTGAAGATAATCCTTGGATGTCCCTAGTACCACAAAGATACTTAACATGAGGAAGGAACTTAATATTAACTTAATAATAGAATATGAGTGCATATTCTACTGCATTACTATTTGTAATGATCCTCATATTGTGCTTCAGTAATCCAATGTATAACCCTGAGATGTTTTCCTAATTGTACTTAGGATTCCTTGTTCATTATTGTGTATTGTTCTGATCTGCTTTTGTGTCGAAAATTCTTGCATCGTACCTGTAAACAATTTTTTGACAATTTTACTGTAATTATCCTACTTAAAATCATCTGTACTTGTAAAGTAAAGCTGTAATGTACCTGTTAAACACTTTTTATCAATTTTACATTTAATTATTTCTCTAAAACTCTGTTTAAGAATTTGCTCAAAGATTAGTTTAAGGACTTGCCCGAAACTCTATATATGCAAGCTAGTGGTTTTACAAGATTATAATTCTAACTTAAGCTCTATGTTGTCTCTTAACCCTCAATGTACGTTCTTGTATATATATAAATAAATAAAATAAATAAATAACGAGGGATCGAGGCATTAATGCGCAGTACGTGCTTCCCTCATCTGTGACGTCACAGCGCCATCTGACGACAGCATAAACACAGGCGGCCATTTTATGTTCCACCAAGATTAAAAAAAAAAAATAATTTTGCCCCGAGGGGCGAGTTTATTGGGCAGCGCCCAATGTGTTCGCAATAGAATGTTCTACAAGAACATGTATAAAATAAGTGACACAGAGATTATTGATGTGTGTATTTGTGTGGGTGATTATAAATATGCATGTGTATGTATATGTATACGTATATATATATATATATATATATGTACATGTATGTATGAGAGTGTGTACATGTATATATAACATTAATAATTTTGTAACTAGCGTCAAAAATTGTTATTTGCTTAGCTAAACAAACTAGAGAGTTCAGTTCCTGAACCCATTATGTGCCTCTGTAATCCTTTACACCACCGCCCACGGGATGGGTATGGGGTGCATAATAAAGAAAGAAATTGAAATAATAAGGGTATGAAATGTATCAACATAAAACATTAATGTTAATGGCCATCAGGTAAAATCAGGTTATTATTTGTAAAGAAATTAAATGAGTTAAACTAAATACGAACTTAATATGTTTTGCTAACGCAAAAATATATTCCCGAGGTATTGTAATTGCAAATAAATATTTAATACAATTATTTGTATCATTTTTTTTATTTTAGATTTCCGTATTGCTTGATAATATATAATATCGTTTAGATAATGCTAGCGCTGGACATTCTTTAGGCTCGTTGCATGTTGTGGTAGTCGCCGCCATTTTAAAACCGTGTCGAGAGGGACTGCTGCTGGCTTATCCACAAAATCCTGCTGCATCTTCAATAGTTAAGGTAACTGTTTTCTTTTATTTGCTCTTAGACATGTGTAGTATATTTATAAGCTTGTGGTGGTAGGCTGGATGGTGTGTTGATGGCCCTGGCTGGAGGTGTGTTGATGGTGGTGTTGTGTGATGGCCCTGAAGGTGTGTTGGTGGCCCTGGCTGGAGGTGTGTTGGTGGCCCTGGCTGGAGGTGTGTTGGTGGCCCTGGCTGGAGGTGTGTTGGTGGCCCTGGCTGGAGGTGTGTTGGTGGCCCTGGCTGGAGGTGTGTTGGTGGCCCTGGCTGGAGGTGTGTTGGTGGCCCTGGCTGGAGGTGTGTTGGTGGTGGTGTTGTGTTGATGGCCCTGGAGGCGTGTTGATGGCCCTGGCTGGAGGTGTGTTGGTGGCCCTGGCTGGAGGTGTGTTGGTGGCCCTGGCTGGAGGTGTGTTGGTGGCCCTGGCTGGAGGTGTGTTGGTGGTGGTGTTGTGTTGATGGCCCTGGAGGCGTGTTGATGGCCCTGGCTGGAGGTGTGTGGTGGCCCTGGCTGGAGGTGTGTTGGTGGCCCTGGCTGGAGGTGTGTTGATGGCCCTGGCTGGAGGTGTGTTGGTGGCCCTGGCTGGAGGTGTGTTGGTGGCCCTGGCTGGAGGTGTGTTGATGGTGGTGTTGTGTTGATGGCCCTGGAGGCGTGTTGATGGCCCTGGAGGTGTGTTGGTGGCCCTAGCTGGAGGTGTGTTGATGGCCCTGGAGGTGTGTTGGTGGCCCTAGCTGGAGGTGTGTTGATGGCCCTATATATACATATATATATATATATATATATATATATATATATATATATATATATATATATATATATATATATATATATATATATTATGAATATCAGAGGTCCCAGGACAATTATTGTGCATGTGTAGTATGTATATTTATGTAGTATATTTGGCATATTTAATGGCATTTAGTTAATGCCACTTAGTGGCATGTCTCTGCACCGTTTCCAGTTTGTTGATATGCTTTCTAAGATATGGGCACCATACAACTGCTGCATACTCCAACTTTGGTGTAACAAAAATTGTGAACAATTTCAAAATTTCTGTTGAAGAAATCCTGTTTCCTAGGTCTGCATCTGTTTTGGTATAACACCTCCTTTTTTACTAGGCCTGCAATTATGAATGCCTTTATAACCAGCTAAGTTGTAGAGTTGGGTATAGTCTTTACTTAGCCAAGTTTCTGTTAAAATGAGGGTCCGTCTAATTACCACAAGCTACCACAAGCTACACAAGCTTCACAAAGCTTCCTGGCAATACGTTAGTAATGAATAAATATAATAGGTTAGGTTGACCTAACTTAACCTAACCGACGCTTGGATCGTCGACTTGATTTGGCGTCACCAGCTTTTTATTTTCGTCTAATTTCTTTATAAAAAGATCCTTTTTCAGATTAAAATTATGTTTTTTCGTGTTGTACATTCAGCACCAACATTATAATGAGTAAATATATCATATTTATTCATTACTAACGTATTGCCAGGAAGCTGAGTGGGTAGGTCTCGATAAATTTCCTGGTATAATATTATTGTTTGCTATTCTCCATCTTAGACTAGGCAAGTTGAAGTCACCTAGGAAGATAATATGAGGTATCGAGTTCTCCATTTTGTTTATCTGTTCTGTGAATTCCTCGGCCGTTGCATCTGGCGGTTTGTATATTAGAATAATCACTAAATTTATTTTCTCTATTTTTAATCCCAATACCTCTACCACCTCATTTGTAATGTTAAGGAGCTCCGAGCATACAAGGTCTTCCATAGTATACAGACCCACTCCTCCATGTGACCTAATTTTCCTATCACAGTTGTGTACTTTTCGAGACTACATTTCAAATATTCCCTAACATACATGGCTTCTCCCCCCTCTTTGTGTAAAATAGTTTAAATCCATTTATGGGACATTCAGCAAATAGTTCTCTATTTTTTACATTCATCAATGTTTCGGTACGTGCAATAGTATGTATTGTTTCATTGCAGATAACAGCATTTAAATTTTTTTTGTTTCTTAGACTTCTTAGACTGGGGGGGCCTCGTAGCCTGGTGGATAGCGCGCAGGACTCTTAATTCTGTGGCGCGGGTTCGATTCCCGCACGAGGCAGAAACAAATGGGCAAAGTTTCTTTCACCCTAAATGCCCCTGTTACCTAGCAGTAAATAGGTACCTGGGAGTTAGTCAGCTGTCACGGGCTGCTTCCTGGGGGGGAGACCTGGTCGAGGACCGGGCCGCGGGGACACTAGAAAAAGCCCCGAAATCATCTCAAGATAACCTCAAGATAACTTAGACTCGTACTACCAAGTTGCTGTTGGCAATTGGATAATTTTTTTATGAAGTCATTTGTTATTTTTTCCCCTACTTTAGTAATTTATGCTTTTGATCTCAATTAGTTTTATATCCTAGCTTTTTAATTTTTTCCCCTTATATATTGCCATCTTATCTGTCTGCTTTACATGGCTTAAGCAGAGTCATGTCTGCTTAAGCCTTTGTTATTTTACTAATTTACCTGTTTTAATTATTATTTGTTTTCAAAGTTTAGTTTACCCCATTTTATTTGCTTTTTGCAGTACAATACTTTACTAATAATCTTGTAATAGTAATTGGTAATGTAGCACTTGGCCTTTCTCCTTCAGAATGTATGCACACATTATAGAAAGAAGAAGAGAATACCACACAAGATGGCAGCGTATGTCACGGGCCAAAAAGCGACGCCTAAAAGAACAGGTAAACCTCGAAGTCTTTCAGAGGTTGATAGATGGAAAGCGACTGAATACAGGCAACTCCTTCTCTACAACGGTAAGATTGTACTGAAGGGAATCTTACCCAAAGAATTATATGACCATTTCCTGACTCTGAGTGTAGCCATTTCTATTCTTGTATCACCTAAATTGATTCAGTTAAATTACAGCCAATATGCACATGATCTTTTGCTGTACTTTGTGTTAAAGGCTCGTGAGCTGTATGGTAAGGATTTTTTAGTGTACAGTGTACACTGCCTAACACACATATCCTCTGATGCCAAAGAGTTTGGTAGTTTGGACAGATGTTCAGCATTTCCATTTGAAAATTACCTGCAGCAGGTTAAGAATATGGTTCGATCAAGTAAAAACCCTCTTGTTCAAGGAGGATTTAAGGGATTTACTGGAGAACTTGGCAAAGGTATATTCACAATAGTCGTCTCTATTACTAATGACACTATTGCAGATGAAGGTATCTTTGTAAGATATTGCTATGCCACCTCCTTTTTTTATTAGGCCTGCAGTTGTGAATGGCTTTATTATCAGCCAAGTTGTAGCATACAACATAGCATATATATGTATATGGCATACATATATATATATATATATATATATATATATATATATATATATATATATATATATATATATATATATATATATATATATATATATATATATATATATATTCAAAATTCGTCAGTGTACTACATTTTTGTTGTTGCTTTTAGGTGATGCTTTTAACCAGTGTACGTGGGTCTGATTGTGCAACCACGGTTCGAAGAATAATGAAGATATGAACAAACGGCCTGTGGTCACTATACAGTCTGGAAGGGCAAAAGAAGAAATTGGCATTTCTACAAAAACAAGAACTATATAATGTTATTTTAAGTAAGTAACCAAAAAATTAAATAATTTTTTTAAAGTTTAAAATTCACTTAAAAATTTAAATTTTAAATTAAAAAATTTTAACCAAAAAACTTAATATTTTTCATATTTGGAACCATTCCATAATATTTTCCCAAGCATAAATGATTATATTTCTATCACTTGCTCTTAAGATTGTTTCATTTAATAGAGGTTGGGCATAATTGTTCTCTGCTGCTAATAGAACTGACTGACTTAGCTATAGGAAAATGTAAACTTAATTGGTTTATCCATTACAGTATTTTGCAGTTTATTTCATGATCCTGTGCTTAATACTTGCATAAATAGTAGATTACAAAATGCATTTTTATATCATTAGTATTGAATAATAATAATGCAAATAATTGACTTATAAATGATGTACAATTAATTGGTAGGCGATATTATATTATTAATATTTTTTCATTCTTGCAAAGCCTTAACAAAGCCATTAACATGTTAATATAAACTTGATCACCTTCCACTTATTTTCTCATGTGCTACCTACATGTACAAAACCTTATTCCTAAATTCATATTTTGTTCTGAAGCTTGTCCTTTATATGTTGTGTATCACCATCTCTGGAGAGTTTTATCTGATTGATGTATAAATTACTTTTAGTTTTACAGAATATTATTGTTATACTGAATTTATTATTATATAAATAACTTAATTTTACAGAATCATCTATCAACGCACATCCACAAGTTGAGGAGGAGGATGTGACCTTCCAGATTTCTCAAGTACTGAAACATGCACCAAACAGGCCTGGTGGATCTAGGTACAAGGTAAAATAATTTAAATTTTTTTTTCTTTTTTCCTAATTGTCCGATATATATATATATGTCGTACCTAGTAGCCAGAACTCACTTCTCAGCCTACTATTCAAGGCCCGATTTGCCTAATAAGCCAAGTTTTCCTGAATTAATATATTTACTATAATTTTTTTCTTATGAAATGATAAAGCAACCCTTTTCTCTATGTATGAGGTCAATTTTTTTTTATTGGAGTTAAAATTAACGTAGATATATGACCGAACCTAACCAACCCTACCTAACCTAACCTAACCTATATTTATAGGTAAGGTTAGGTTAGGTAGCCAAAAAAAGCTA
>NC_091172.1:41185692-41188192 GCF_040958095.1 Procambarus clarkii | reverse complement strand
ATACAAGAAGGTACATTGGGTTTGTGAGAATACATTGGATAGTACAGTATTTACATTCTTGTAAAGCCACTAGTACGCACAGCGTTTCGGGCAGGTCCTTAATCTAGCAGATAATTTTAAGTAGGTAATTTCAATCAGAATTGATAAATGATAAAGATACATTACAAGAGAAAAATGAGATGAGAGAGATAAGTAGGTATATTAAAGCACATTGTTATATTAAAGCTCTGATTGATTACATTGACAGCTTGATTAGTATTTAAACAAGGTTATAGACACCACACACAGATTGACAGCACATATAACAGCAATGATCACAATGGTAAAGATGTTCAGATTGGGTACATAAAGATTGGGAGACTGGGTAGCAAAAGATACAGATAAACAAAATTTATAAACACCGTACACATATAAGCACATATAGAAAAATTGGCAGCACATATAAGAAAACAGCAATGATCACAATGGTAAAGATGTTCAAATTGGGAACATAAAGGTTGGGAGATTGGGTAGCAATTGATACAGTGCAATTTTAAGGCAAAAGTGAAAAACTATGAAGATGAAATTAGGTACTTTTTAGTATTGATTTTTGAATGATGTAAAAGTTGGACAGCTTTTCAATTCAGTAGGGAGTGAGTTCCATAAACTGGGTTCCTTTATTTACATAGAGTGTTTACACAGATTAAGTTTAACTCTGGGGATATCAAAGAGATATTTATTTCTGGTGTGGTGATAATGGGTACTATTACATCTGTCCAAGAAGAGTTTCAGACAAGGATTTGCATTTAAGAACAGGGTTTTGTAAATGTAGTTGACACAAGAGAATTTGTGGAGTGAGATTATGTTTAGCATGTTTAGGGAGTTAAACAAGGGGGCTGTGTGTTGTCTGAAAGCAGAATTTGATATTATTCTGATAGCAGATTTTTGCTGGGTGATGATGGACTTGAGGTGGTTTGCAGTGGTTGAACCCATGCACAGATACCATAGTTGAGATAGGGATAGATTATTGCATAATATAGAGAGATGAGAGCAGAGTTAGGAACATAATATCTGATTTTGGAGAGTATACCAACTGTTTTAGAGACTTTCTTAGTTATGTGTTGTATGTGGGTACTGAAGTTGAGTCTCTTGTCTAGGAATATGCCAAGAAACTTTCCATCATTTTTATTGCTAATGTTTACATTGTCAATCTGAAGTTGAATTGCATTTGTAGATTTGCTTCCGAATAGGATGTAGTAGGTCTTTTCTATGTTAAGTGTTACTTTGTTGGTTGACATCCATAAGTGGACTTTTTTAGTTCATTATTAACAACACCATTTAGTGTATGTGGGTTGGGGTTGGAGTAGATGAGGGTAGTATCATCAGCAACAAAATAGGTTTCAGAATGTTACAGACATTAGGCAGATCATTAATGTATATAAGAAAAGAAGAGGTCCCAAGATGCTGCCCTGTGGCACTCCAACAGTTATTGGTAGAATGGGAGAGATTATATTATTGATGGCTACACATTGGTGTCTATCACTAAGATAGGATTGGATATAGTCCAGTGAATGGCCTCGGATTCCATAATGATGAGAGTTTACTTAAGAGGTAATCGTGATTAACAGTATCAAAGGCCTTTCTCAGGTCAATGAAGAGTCCAATTGGAAACTCACTTTTTCAAGAGCTAAGTAAATTATATCAAGGAGACTAATAATTGCATCGTTGGTACTCTTTTGAGAGCGGAAGCCAAACTGACAGGGGCTAAGAATGTCGAATTTTACGATATAGGAGTAGAGCTGTTTGTAGATAATTTTTTCAAATATTTTTGATAGTATGGGTAGGTTCGATATTGGTCTATAGTTGTTTATGTCTGACGGATTACCTCCTTATGAACTGGCGTTACTCTTCCTTTTTTAAGGATATCAGGGAAGGTATGACACTCAAGGGATTTGTTGAACAGCAGAGCTACAGGTGGCGCAATGTCATGGGAGGCGCTCTTGTATACAATGGATGGGATTTCACTGATGTTCCCAGCTTTGGTTTTTAGTGAGTGTATGATGGACACAACATCTGACGGGCTGACTGGTGAGAGGAGAAGAGTTTGGATAGCTGCCTGAGAGATATGTGTTGATATGTGTCTGAGTCTGTGGGATTTTACTTGCAAGGTTAGCACCAATCGATGAAAGAAGCTATTAAATTCATTCGCCATTTCTAAGTCAGATGACAGTGTAAGGCCATCCTTAGAGAGTGTTATCTGGTTGTGGGAGTGTTGTTTAGTTCCCAGGATGTTAGAGATGGTATTCCATGTGCTTTTCATGTTGCCTTTTTCTTCTTTGAATCTAGTCTCATAATATGAAAGTTTTGCTTTTCTTATGATACTGGTTAGCACTGACGAGTACCTTTTAACTACTTCCATTGAAACTAGGCCACTCCAAATTTCTTTTCGTATTCATGTTTTTTGTTGATTAATTTAATTATGCCACTTGTGAGCCACGGGTTATTTTTCTTTTATCAGTTA
>NC_091172.1:41148192-41180692 GCF_040958095.1 Procambarus clarkii | reverse complement strand
AGAAACCTGCTGCCAGTATACACCAATATATATATATATATATATATATATATATATATATATATATATATATATATATATATATATATATATATATATATAATGTATATATATATATATATCTATATATATATATATATAATGTATATATATATATATATATATATATATATATATATATATATATATATATATATATATATATATATATATATATGTCGTACCTAGTAGCCAGAACTCACTTCTCAGCCTACTATGCAAGGCCCGATTTGCCTAATAAGCCTAGTTTTCATGAATTAATGTTTTTTCGACAACCTAACCTACCTAACCTAACCTAACCTAACGTTTTCGGCTACCTAACCTAACCTAACCTATAAAGAATAGGTTAGCGTTAGGTTAGGTAGGGTTGGTTAGGTTCGGTCATATATCTACGTTAATTTTAACTCCAATAAAAAAAAATGACCTCATACATAATGAAATGGGTAGCTTTATCATTTCATAAGAAAAAAATTAGAGAAAATATATTAATTTAGTAAAACTTGGCTTATTAGGCAAATCGGGCCTCGCATAGTAGGCTGAGAAGTGAGTTCTGGCTACTAGGTACGACATATATATATATAATGTATATATATATATATATATATATATATATATATGTCGTACCTAGTAGCCAGAACGCACTTCTCAGCCTACTATGCAAGGCCCGATTTGCCTAATAGCCAAGTTTTCATGAAATAATATATTTTCTCTAATTTTTTTCTTATGAAATGATAAAGCTACCCATTTCATTATGTATGAGATCAATTTTTTTTTATTGGAGTTAAAATTAACGTAGATATATGACCGAAACCTAACCAACCCTACCTAACCTAACCTAACCAATCTTTATAGGTTAGGTTTGGTTAGGTAGCCGAAAAAGTTAGGTTAGGTTAGGTTAGGTAGGTTAGGTAGTCGAAAAACAATTAATTCATGAAAACTTGGCTTATTAGGCAAATCGGGCCTTGCATAGTAGGCTGAGAAGTGCGTTCTGGCTACTAGGTACGACATATATATATATATAATATATATATATATATATATATCTATATATATATATATATATATATATATATATATATATATATATATATACATTTTCAAAGACTATAGTCTTTGAAAATGTAATAAGTTTTACGAAACGCGCTCAAGTGTCGCGTCAGACTAGAAATAAAATGAATTTTGGAGAATTGATTTTTGAATTACCACCAACAGTGAAAAGAAATGTACGAAAGATGAGAAAATTCGTGTTAGAATTATTAATCTTACTTTTTCGGTCATATTTAAATATATATATATATATATATATATATATATATATATATATATATATATATATATATATATATATATATATATATATGTCGTACCTAGTAGCCAGAATGCACTTCTCGGCCTACTATGCAGGGCCCGATTTGCCTAATAAGCCAAATTTTCCCGAATTAATATATTTGCTCTAATTTTTTTTCTTTTGAAACGATAAAGCTACCCATTTCATTACGTATGAGGTCAAATTTTTTTTATTGAGTTAAAATTAACGTAGATATATGACCGAACCTAACCAACCCTACCTAACCTAACCTAACCTATCTTTATAGGTTAGATTAGGTTAGGTAGCCAAAAAAGTTAGGTTAGGTTAGGTTAGGTAGTCGAAAAACAATTAATTCATGAAAACTTGGCTTATTAGGCAAATCTAGCCTTGCATAGTAGGCTGAGAAGTGCGTTCTGGGTACTAGGTACGACATATATATATATATATATATATATATATATATATATATATATATATATATATATATATATATATATATATATCCCAGCAAACACAGAACGTTTGTGGACGTTTTTAAATGGTTCCACAAAGGTAATACTATAACTTTTGACATAAATACGTATATCTGACATTCTTAAAACCAAAGGATATAACTAAAAACATATATTCTTATGACACAGTTTTTTAAGATTTATGTAAAAATTTAAAAATAATAGTAAATGCTATGGTATTATAATGTTTTCATGCTTTATATTTAAGAATAAATAATTTTCAGTCAACATTTAGTTTTTTTTGTTTACTTTCTGTAAAGCTATCCAATTTACGTTCTTATAACATAAATATAACATTTATATGACGTCAGTATAACGTTATTTACACGACATCATTACGTTATTATGATGTTATATTAACGTATAATTCCTGTATGAAAACCAGAATATATATTGAACTTTATGTTTTAAACATTGTAAAGTTATCATAAAACTTGGAATAAGACGGTAAGCATGCTTTACTTATGAAAATATACAAACAAATCAACAAAAACATTTTAACATAAAAAACATAAACATAACATAAATTAATTGCATGCATGGGAGTTAACTGGAACTCTGTAATATTGCATACATGAACCTTAAGGTACAAACCCAGTGTATTTTCTCATGCAGTTCTTTCCTAAATCTAAATTTTTCCAATTTTTACACTTTGTTTCGAGTTCTGTCTTGTGTTGCTACTTTTAATACCCCATTAATGTCCCCTTTGTTATGTCCATTCATCCCATTGTGCACCTCTACCATATGTCACTCCTAATTCTTTGCTTTTCTAGAGAATGTAATATAAGCTTTGACAATCTTTCTTCATATGACAGGTTAACAGGTAGAACAAAGATTACCATTTATATATGGATAACTATTATAAGTCGGTTTGAATGAGTGAATTGCTGCTTGAAGATAGGTATATACACGTGTGGTACTATCAGATTGCATCGTGGTGAGCCTAAAACCCTTCAGATCCAAGCAAAGGGTAAAATGCCAGCAGATACAATTGCGAACACATTGATACCAAAATGAAAGACATATGACGAGAATTGAGGTAACCAAAGTGAAAAGTGTGTTCACATTACATTGCACTAGAGTGCTCCCAGGTTACTTTCTCTCACTTTCTCTGTTTTGTGTGGATGGTCCGCCGTGCTTTCATCACGTCAGCGGGTGGAGCACGCTGCTGTTTTTGACATTTCATGCATAAATTCCGGTTGGAAATTCTATTGCGAACACATTGATACCAAAATGAAAGACCTAGGATGACAATTGAGGTGACCAGAATGAAAAGAGTGTATACATTTTATCGCTCTTGCGCGCTCCCTGGTAACACGCTCTCGCTTTCTCTGTTTGTTGCGGATGGTAAGCCGGGCTTTTGGAGTTTATATGCCTTTAGTCCTGTAGAGAATTCTATTGCGAACACATTGATGCTAAATTGAAAAACCCAGGATGAGAATTGAGGTAACAAAGTTGAAAAGGGTATACACTTTTCAGTATTATCACGCTCAGCTTTCTTTTTCTGGTACCCTTGGCCTACATTCATCTTGTCGGCGGGTGGAGCGCGCTGCTGTCTTTGACATTATATTCACATAGTTCTGTTGGGAATTCTATTGCGAACGCATTGATACCAAAATGAAAGACATAGGACGAGAATTAAGGTGACAAAGTTGAAAAGAGTATACACTTTTCAGTATTTCCGCACACTACCAGGGAATGTCCAAAAAAAAAATGGAGAGAGTGGAGGGGTAACTTGCCCAAAACGCGAAATTGTTTGGGGAGATTAACTTTCGTTCAATACTATTATGCAAGAGGAGCGACACATCTATGGTTCATCCAATAAAATCAGCAGACTTCTAGATGTTACTACTGCTCGGCTTAGACTCGGTTACAAGTATTTCTGGGAATTCTCATTATCTGCCGATGTAGACCTGACCAAATGTTAACTGTCAACAAAATTATTCGCACACCCTCCGTCACTATGTGATAGTGAATTCAGAGACAATTTTATAACCAATGTACCAACGATGTGTCAATATTTCATTCAAAAGTATCTGGTACCAGAAATTTTAGCCAAATATCCCCAGTTTGCTAACTGTAAGTAGTAACAAAGTGATTGTAACCTATCCACCGCTGCCCACTGGATGAGGGGCGGTGTGCAGGACAAACATATCAATTGTGACACTAGCTCTCCACATATGTCAGTTGCTTAATTTAGAAACTGTACTTGTGATCGATCTCGAACCCATTGTTGATGTGACGACTTATACTGAATTTTGTAACTAGCTCATCAAGATTGTAACTTGCTTAGCTAAATGAATTGTGGGGTTCAGTCCCTGAGCCCATTATGTGCCTCTGCAACCCTTTCCCCTACCGCCCACAAGATGGGTATGGGGAGTATAATAAATGAACTAAACTAACTTTAAGGCATCCTGAAAGAAAGCTTGGAGGGCTTGAAAAATTGCAGAACGAAGCCGTGAGGATAATCCTTGGGTGCCCTCGTACCACAAAGATACTTATTATGAGAAAGGAACTTAATATTCCGAGCGTTGTTTATCGTGTTACTGAAAATAACTGTCAAATTGGTATAAAAATGCTTAGGCTAGCTCATCCTAACCCTTGCACAGAAGCCCTCCAGAATTTCTTTATTGAATGTTGAAAACAACCCTCAAGTTGACTATTTCCGGAGCAGCATGCACTCCTGTATGCTAATCCCCACAATCACCAAGCCCACCCGAGTCACTCAAACATCTGCCACTACCCTGGATCACCTTTGGACTAATATAACAGCTCCCCTTACATCTGGGGTAATTTATGACAGAACAACTGACCACTATCCTACTTTCCTCATAGCAAACATTGACACATCACCACCAGAAACCAAAAAACTTTCATTCAGGCTACATAGTGAATCAGCTTTAGGCAATCTCTCTAATGCACTTCACAATATTAACTGGGAATCTGAATTTAATAATTCACAGGATATAAACTCATCAACTAACCTCTTTCTCTACAAAACTCTAAGCCTCTACAACACTCACTGTCCCCTCCTTACCAAACAAGTAACTGATAAAAGAAAAAATAACCCGTGGCTCACAAGTGGCATAATTAAATCAATCAACAAAAAACATGAATACGAAAACAAATTTAGGAGTGGCCTAATTCCAATGAAAGTAGTTAAAAGGTACTCGTCAGTGCTTACCAGTATCATAAGAAAAGCAAAACTTTCATACTATGAGACTAGATTCAAAGAAGCAAAAGGCAACATGAAAAGCACATGGAATACCATCTCTAACATCCTGGGAACTAAACAACACTCCCACAACCAGATAACACTCTCTAAGGATGGCCTTACACTGTCATCTGACTTAGAAATGGCGAATGAATTTAATAGCTTCTTTTCATCGATTGGTGCTAACCTTGCAAGTAAAATCCCACAGACTCAGACACATATCAACACATATCTCTCAGGCAGCTATCCAAACTCTCTTCTCCTCTCACCAGTCAGCCCGTCAGATGTTGTGTCCATCATACATTCACTAAAAACCAAAGCTGGGAACATCAGTGAAATCCCATCCATTGTATACAAGAGCGCCTCCCATGTGCCCTTGCACCACCTATAGCTCTGCTGTTCAACAAATCCCTTGAGTGTCATACCTTCCCTGATATCCTTAAAAACGCAAGAGTAACGCCAGTTCATAAAGGAGGTAGTGGATTATGTTGCATCTCTGCTTGCCTTGATGACTGAAAGAAAGCTTAAAGGGCTTGAAAACTTGCAGAACGAAGCCTTGAAGATAATCCTTGGATGTCCCTAGTACCACAAAGATACTTAACATGAGGAAGGAACTTAATATTAACTTAATAATAGAATATGAGTGCATATTCTACTGCATTACTATTTGTAATGATCCTCATATTGTGCTTCAGTAATCCAATGTATAACCCTGAGATGTTTTCCTAATTGTACTTAGGATTCCTTGTTCATTATTGTGTATTGTTCTGATCTGCTTTTGTGTCGAAAATTCTTGCATCGTACCTGTAAACAATTTTTTGACAATTTTACTGTAATTATCCTACTTAAAATCATCTGTACTTGTAAAGTAAAGCTGTAATGTACCTGTTAAACACTTTTTATCAATTTTACATTTAATTATTTCTCTAAAACTCTGTTTAAGAATTTGCTCAAAGATTAGTTTAAGGACTTGCCCGAAACTCTATATATGCAAGCTAGTGGTTTTACAAGATTATAATTCTAACTTAAGCTCTATGTTGTCTCTTAACCCTCAATGTACGTTCTTGTATATATATAAATAAATAAAATAAATAAATAACGAGGGATCGAGGCATTAATGCGCAGTACGTGCTTCCCTCATCTGTGACGTCACAGCGCCATCTGACGACAGCATAAACACAGGCGGCCATTTTATGTTCCACCAAGATTAAAAAAAAAAAATAATTTTGCCCCGAGGGGCGAGTTTATTGGGCAGCGCCCAATGTGTTCGCAATAGAATGTTCTACAAGAACATGTATAAAATAAGTGACACAGAGATTATTGATGTGTGTATTTGTGTGGGTGATTATAAATATGCATGTGTATGTATATATGTATACGTATATATATATATATATATATATATGTACATGTATGTATGAGAGTGTGTACATGTATATATAACATTAATAATTTTGTAACTAGCGTCAAAAATTGTTATTTGCTTAGCTAAACAAACTAGAGAGTTCAGTTCCTGAACCCATTATGTGCCTCTGTAATCCTTTACACCACCGCCCACGGGATGGGTATGGGGTGCATAATAAAGAAAGAAATTGAAATAATAAGGGTATGAAATGTATCAACATAAAACATTAATGTTAATGGCCATCAGGTAAAATCAGGTTATTATTTGTAAAGAAATTAAATGAGTTAAACTAAATACGAACTTAATATGTTTTGCTAACGCAAAAATATATTCCCGAGGTATTGTAATTGCAAATAAATATTTAATACAATTATTTGTATCATTTTTTTTATTTTAGATTTCCGTATTGCTTGATAATATATAATATCGTTTAGATAATGCTAGCGCTGGACATTCTTTAGGCTCGTTGCATGTTGTGGTAGTCGCCGCCATTTTAAAACCGTGTCGAGAGGGACTGCTGCTGGCTTATCCACAAAATCCTGCTGCATCTTCAATAGTTAAGGTAACTGTTTTCTTTTATTTGCTCTTAGACATGTGTAGTATATTTATAAGCTTGTGGTGGTAGGCTGGATGGTGTGTTGATGGCCCTGGCTGGAGGTGTGTTGATGGTGGTGTTGTGTTGATGGCCCTGAAGGTGTGTTGGTGGCCCTGGCTGGAGGTGTGTTGGTGGCCCTGGCTGGAGGTGTGTTGGTGGCCCTGGCTGGAGGTGTGTTGGTGGCCCTGGCTGGAGGTGTGTTGGTGGCCCTGGCTGGAGGTGTGTTGGTGGCCCTGGCTGGAGGTGTGTTGGTGGCCCTGGCTGGAGGTGTGTTGGTGGTGGTGTTGTGTTGATGGCCCTGGAGGCGTGTTGATGGCCCTGGCTGGAGGTGTGTTGGTGGCCCTGGCTGGAGGTGTGTTGGTGGCCCTGGCTGGAGGTGTGTTGGTGGCCCTGGCTGGAGGTGTGTTGGTGGTGGTGTTGTGTTGATGGCCCTGGAGGCGTGTTGATGGCCCTGGCTGGAGGTGTGTGGTGGCCCTGGCTGGAGGTGTGTTGGTGGCCCTGGCTGGAGGTGTGTTGATGGCCCTGGCTGGAGGTGTGTTGGTGGCCCTGGCTGGAGGTGTGTTGGTGGCCCTGGCTGGAGGTGTGTTGATGGTGGTGTTGTGTTGATGGCCCTGGAGGCGTGTTGATGGCCCTGGAGGTGTGTTGGTGGCCCTAGCTGGAGGTGTGTTGATGGCCCTGGAGGTGTGTTGGTGGCCCTAGCTGGAGGTGTGTTGATGGCCCTATATATACATATATATATATATATATATATATATATATATATATATATATATATATATATATATATATATATATATATATATATATATATATTATGAATATCAGAGGTCCCAGGACAATTATTGTGCATGTGTAGTATGTATATTTATGTAGTATATTTGGCATATTTAATGGCATTTAGTTAATGCCACTTAGTGGCATGTCTCTGCACCGTTTCCAGTTTGTTGATATGCTTTCTAAGATATGGGCACCATACAACTGCTGCATACTCCAACTTTGGTGTAACAAAAATTGTGAACAATTTCAAAATTTCTGTTGAAGAAATCCTGTTTCCTAGGTCTGCATCTGTTTTGGTATAACACCTCCTTTTTTACTAGGCCTGCAATTATGAATGCCTTTATAACCAGCTAAGTTGTAGAGTTGGGTATAGTCTTTACTTAGCCAAGTTTCTGTTAAAATGAGGGTCCGTCTAATTACCACAAGCTACCACAAGCTACACAAGCTTCACAAAGCTTCCTGGCAATACGTTAGTAATGAATAAATATAATAGGTTAGGTTGACCTAACTTAACCTAACCGACGCTTGGATCGTCGACTTGATTTGGCGTCACCAGCTTTTTATTTTCGTCTAATTTCTTTATAAAAAGATCCTTTTTCAGATTAAAATTATGTTTTTTCGTGTTGTACATTCAGCACCAACATTATAATGAGTAAATATATCATATTTATTCATTACTAACGTATTGCCAGGAAGCTGAGTGGGTAGGTCTCGATAAATTTCCTGGTATAATATTATTGTTTGCTATTCTCCATCTTAGACTAGGCAAGTTGAAGTCACCTAGGAAGATAATATGAGGTATCGAGTTCTCCATTTTGTTTATCTGTTCTGTGAATTCCTCGGCCGTTGCATCTGGCGGTTTGTATATTAGAATAATCACTAAATTTATTTTCTCTATTTTTAATCCCAATACCTCTACCACCTCATTTGTAATGTTAAGGAGCTCCGAGCATACAAGGTCTTCCATAGTATACAGACCCACTCCTCCATGTGACCTAATTTTCCTATCACAGTTGTGTACTTTTCGAGACTACATTTCAAATATTCCCTAACATACATGGCTTCTCCCCCCTCTTTGTGTAAAATAGTTTAAATCCATTTATGGGACATTCAGCAAATAGTTCTCTATTTTTTACATTCATCAATGTTTCGGTACGTGCAATAGTATGTATTGTTTCATTGCAGATAACAGCATTTAAATTTTTTTTGTTTCTTAGACTTCTTAGACTGGGGGGGCCTCGTAGCCTGGTGGATAGCGCGCAGGACTCTTAATTCTGTGGCGCGGGTTCGATTCCCGCACGAGGCAGAAACAAATGGGCAAAGTTTCTTTCACCCT
This sequence comes from Procambarus clarkii, assembly GCF_040958095.1. NCBI lineage: Eukaryota > Metazoa > Arthropoda > Malacostraca > Decapoda > Cambaridae > Procambarus > Procambarus clarkii. Next base: position 41,171,505 of record NC_091172.1, on the reverse strand, counting down.
AAATGCCCCTGTTACCTAGCAGTAAATAGGTACCTGGGAGTTAGTCAGCTGTCACGGGCTGCTTCCTGGGGGGGGAGACCTGGTCGAGGACCGGGCCGCGGGGACACTAGAAAAAGCCCCGAAATCATCTCAAGATAACCTCAAGATAACTTAGACTCGTACTACCAAGTTGCTGTTGGCAATTGGATAATTTTTTTATGAAGTCATTTGTTATTTTTTCCCCTACTTTAGTAATTTATGCTTTTGATCTCAATTAGTTTTATATCCTAGCTTTTTAATTTTTTCCCCTTATATATTGCCATCTTATCTGTCTGCTTTACATGGCTTAAGCAGAGTCATGTCTGCTTAAGCCTTTGTTATTTTACTAATTTACCTGTTTTAATTATTATTTGTTTTCAAAGTTTAGTTTACCCCATTTTATTTGCTTTTTGCAGTACAATACTTTACTAATAATCTTGTAATAGTAATTGGTAATGTAGCACTTGGCCTTTCTCCTTCAGAATGTATGCACACATTATAGAAAGAAGAAGAGAATACCACACAAGATGGCAGCGTATGTCACGGGCCAAAAAGCGACGCCTAAAAGAACAGGTAAACCTCGAAGTCTTTCAGAGGTTGATAGATGGAAAGCGACTGAATACAGGCAACTCCTTCTCTACAACGGTAAGATTGTACTGAAGGGAATCTTACCCAAAGAATTATATGACCATTTCCTGACTCTGAGTGTAGCCATTTCTATTCTTGTATCACCTAAATTGATTCAGTTAAATTACAGCCAATATGCACATGATCTTTTGCTGTACTTTGTGTTAAAGGCTCGTGAGCTGTATGGTAAGGATTTTTTAGTGTACAGTGTACACTGCCTAACACACATATCCTCTGATGCCAAAGAGTTTGGTAGTTTGGACAGATGTTCAGCATTTCCATTTGAAAATTACCTGCAGCAGGTTAAGAATATGGTTCGATCAAGTAAAAACCCTCTTGTTCAAGGAGGATTTAAGGGATTTACTGGAGAACTTGGCAAAGGTATATTCACAATAGTCGTCTCTATTACTAATGACACTATTGCAGATGAAGGTATCTTTGTAAGATATTGCTATGCCACCTCCTTTTTTTATTAGGCCTGCAGTTGTGAATGGCTTTATTATCAGCCAAGTTGTAGCATACAACATAGCATATATATGTATATGGCATACATATATATATATATATATATATATATATATATATATATATATATATATATATATATATATATATATATATATATATATATATATATATATATATATATATTCAAAATTCGTCAGTGTACTACATTTTTGTTGTTGCTTTTAGGTGATGCTTTTAACCAGTGTACGTGGGTCTGATTGTGCAACCACGGTTCGAAGAATAATGAAGATATGAACAAACGGCCTGTGGTCACTATACAGTCTGGAAGGGCAAAAGAAGAAATTGGCATTTCTACAAAAACAAGAACTATATAATGTTATTTTAAGTAAGTAACCAAAAAATTAAATAATTTTTTTAAAGTTTAAAATTCACTTAAAAATTTAAATTTTAAATTAAAAAATTTTAACCAAAAAACTTAATATTTTTCATATTTGGAACCATTCCATAATATTTTCCCAAGCATAAATGATTATATTTCTATCACTTGCTCTTAAGATTGTTTCATTTAATAGAGGTTGGGCATAATTGTTCTCTGCTGCTAATAGAACTGACTGACTTAGCTATAGGAAAATGTAAACTTAATTGGTTTATCCATTACAGTATTTTGCAGTTTATTTCATGATCCTGTGCTTAATACTTGCATAAATAGTAGATTACAAAATGCATTTTTATATCATTAGTATTGAATAATAATAATGCAAATAATTGACTTATAAATGATGTACAATTAATTGGTAGGCGATATTATATTATTAATATTTTTTCATTCTTGCAAAGCCTTAACAAAGCCATTAACATGTTAATATAAACTTGATCACCTTCCACTTATTTTCTCATGTGCTACCTACATGTACAAAACCTTATTCCTAAATTCATATTTTGTTCTGAAGCTTGTCCTTTATATGTTGTGTATCACCATCTCTGGAGAGTTTTATCTGATTGATGTATAAATTACTTTTAGTTTTACAGAATATTATTGTTATACTGAATTTATTATTATATAAATAACTTAATTTTACAGAATCATCTATCAACGCACATCCACAAGTTGAGGAGGAGGATGTGACCTTCCAGATTTCTCAAGTACTGAAACATGCACCAAACAGGCCTGGTGGATCTAGGTACAAGGTAAAATAATTTAAATTTTTTTTTCTTTTTTCCTAATTGTCCGATATATATATATATATGTCGTACCTAGTAGCCAGAACTCACTTCTCAGCCTACTATTCAAGGCCCGATTTGCCTAATAAGCCAAGTTTTCCTGAATTAATATATTTACTATAATTTTTTTCTTATGAAATGATAAAGCAACCCTTTTCTCTATGTATGAGGTCAATTTTTTTTTATTGGAGTTAAAATTAACGTAGATATATGACCGAACCTAACCAACCCTACCTAACCTAACCTAACCTATATTTATAGGTAAGGTTAGGTTAGGTAGCCAAAAAAAGCTAGGTTAGGTTAGGTTAGGTAGGTTAGGTAGACGAAAAAACATTAATTCATGAAAACTTGGCTTATTAGGCAAATCGGGCCTTGAATAGTAGGCTGAGAAGTGCGTTCTGGCTATTAGGTACGACATATATATATATATATATATATATATATATATATATATATATATATATATATATATATATATATATATATATATATATGTCGTACCTAGTAGCCAGAACGCACTTCTCAGCCTACTATGCAAGGCCAAATTTGCCTAATAAGCCAAGTTTTCCTGAATTAATATATTTTCTATAATTTTTTTCTTATGAAATGATAAAGCTACCCATTTCATTATGTATGAGGTCAATGTTTTTTTTATTGGAGTTAAAATTAACGTAGATATATGACCGAACCTAACCAACCCTACCTAACCTAACCTAACCTATCTTTATAGGTTAGGTTAGGTTAGGTAGTAGAGAAAGTTAGGTTAGGTTAGGTAGGTTAGGTAGTCGAAAAACAATTAATTCATGAAAACTTGGCTTATTAGGCAAATCGGGCCTTGCATAGTAGGCTGAGAAGTGAGTTCTGGCTACTAGGTACGACATATATATATATATATATATATATATATATATATATATATATATATATATATATATATATATATATATATATATATATATATATATATATATATATATATATATATATATATATATATATATATATATATGTGTGTGTGTGTGTGTGTGTGTCGTACCTAGTAGCCAGAACGCACATCTCAGCCTACTATACAAGGCCCGATTTGCCTAATAAGCCAAGTTTTCATGAATTAATGTTTTTTCGACTACCTAACCTAACATTTTCAGCTACCTAACCTAACCTATAAAGATAGTTTAGGTAGGGTTGGTTAGGTTCGGTCATATATCTATATTAATTTTAACTCCAATAAAAAAAGAATTGACCTCATACATAATGAAATGGATAGCTTTATCATTTCATAAGAAAAAAAATAGAGAAAATATATTAATTAATGAAAACTTGGCTTATTAGGCAAATCGGGCCTTGCATAGTAGGCTGAAAAGTGCATTCTGGCTACTAGGTACGACATATATATATATATGTCGTACCTAATAGCCAGAACGCACTTCTCAGCCTACTATTCAAGGCCCGATTTGCCTAATAAGCCAAGTTTTCATGAATTAATGTTTTTTCGTAGACCTAACCTACCTAACCTAACCTAACCTAGCTTTTTTTGGCTACCTAACCTAACCTTACCTATAAATATAGGTTAGGTTAGGTTAGGTAGGGTTGGTTAGGTTCGGTCATATATCTACGTTAATTTTAACTCCAATAAAAAAAAATTGACCTCATACATAGAGAAAAGGGTTGCTTTATCATTTCATAAGAAAAAAATTATAGTAAATATATTAATTCAGGAAAACTTGGCTTATTAGGCAAATCGGGCCTTGAATAGTAGGCTGAGAAGTGAGTTCTGGCTACTAGGTACGACATATATATATATATATATTTATATATATATATATATATAATATATATATTATATTTATATATATATATATATTTATATATATATATATATATTTATATATATATATATATAATATATATATATATATTTATATATATATATATATAATATATATATATATATTATATATATATATATAATATATATATTATATTTATATATATATATATATATATATATTATATTTATATATATATATATATATATTTATATATATATAACTGAAAACTCACACCCCAGAAGTGACTCGAACCCATACTCCTTAGTTGTATATAGTCCTGGGGACCATTCAGGCTTGTTTGCACTTATATATATATATATATATATATATATATATATATATATATATATATATATATATATATATTTATATATATATATATTTATATATATATATATTATATATATATATATATATATATATATATATATATATATATATATATATATATATATATATATATATATATATATATATATATATAGTGTGTGTGTAAATACCTAAGTGTAGTTACAGGATGAGACCGTCTTCCCAAAACTACTGACAGTCTTGGCCTCCACCACCTTCTCACCTAACTTGTTCCAACCGTCTACCACGCTATTTGCGAAAGTGAATTTTCTTATATTTCTTTAGCATCTGTGTTAAGCTAGTTTCAATCTATGACCTCCTGTTCTTGAAGTTCCAGGTCTCAGGAAATCTTCGCTGTCGATTTTATCAATTCCTGATACTATTTTGTATGTAGTGATCATATCACCTCTTTCTTCTGTCTTTTAGTTTTGGCATATTTAATGCCTCTAACCTCTCCTCGTAGCTCTTGCCCTTCAGTTCTGGGAGCCACTTAGTAGCATGTCTTTGCACCTTTTCCAGTTTGTTGATGTGCTTCTTAAGATATGGGCCAACTTCTGTTGTTGGGCACCACAGAACAGCTGCATATTCTAGCTTTGGCGTAACAAAAGTCATGAACAATTTCTTTAGTATATCACCATCCTTGTATTTAAACGCAATTCTAAAGTTAGAAAGCGTAGCATAGGCTCCTCGCACAATATTCTTTATGTGGTCCTCAGGTGATAGTTTTCTATCTAGAACCACCCCTAGATCTCTTTCTTTATCAGAATTCTTTAAAGATTTCTCACATAATGTATAGGTTGTGTGGGGTCTATGTTCTCCTGTTCCACATTCCATAACATGGCATTTATTAACATTAAATTCCATTTGCCAAGTGGTGCTCCATATACTTATTTTATCCAGGTTTTCTTGAAGGGCATGACAATCATCTAAATTTCTTATCCTTCCTATTATCTTAGCATCATCAGCAAATTTGCGTTGTTTTGAAAGAAAACAGACATGGGTTGACAACAGAGGGGTAAGGTAGGTTACAGGGAATTTATTAGGTAGTGCTTCGTTTTTATCTTAAACTGGTTGAGAGAGGTACAGTCTTTAACATGCTTGGGAAGGTCATTCCACATTCTGGGTCCCTTGATTTGAAGAGCATTTCTAGTTTGATTAAGTCGTACTCTAGGAATATCAAAACTGTATTTATTTCTGGTGTGGTGCTTATGGGTTCTGTTACAACCTTCAATGAAGCTTTTGAGGTCAGGATTGGCATTACAGTTCAGCGTTTTATATATGTATAATACACATGAGAGAATGTGCAGTGACTTAATATCTAACATATTCAGAGATTTGAGTAGGGGTACCGAGTGATGTCTGATGCTAGAGTTGGATATTGTCCTAATAGCAGCTTTGTGTTGAGTAATTAGAGGACGTAAATGATTTTGGGTAGTAGAACCCCAAGCACAAATACCATAGTTGAGATATGGATAAATGAGGGAGTAATAGAGAGTCACCAGGGCAGGGCGGGGTACATAATATCTGATCTTAGAAAGAATGCCAACAGTTTTTGAAACTTTTTTTGATATATTTAGAATGTGTCCCTGGAAATTCAGCTTGTGGTCAATGAGAACGCCAAAGAATTTTCCATCTAATTTGTTACAAATTTGGGTATTGTTTATTTTGAGATTTATTTGATTAGAGGATTTATTGCCAAACAGAATATAGAACGTTTTGTCAATGTTAAGGGTGAGTTTGTTGGAAGTTAGCCAAAGATGGACTTTCTTTAGCTCAGTATTACTGTGGCATTTAGAGCAAGGGGGTCAGGGCTGGAGTAAATGAAGGTTGTGTCGTCAGCAAATAGAATTGGTTTGAGGTGTTGGGAGGCATTTGGAAGGTCATTAATGTAGCTGAGAAAGAGAAGAGGGCCAAGTATGCTGCCCTGAGGAACACCAATGTTGATGGGTAGGGTGGGAGAAATTCACAGTATTATTCTCAGAATAATACTGTGAATAATACAATTATTATTCACAGAATAAAAATTATTCACAGAATAATAATACATACTGGAGCCTGTCAGTAAGATAAGATTTGAGGTATTGCAGGGAGTGTCCTCTGACTCCATAATGATGTAATTTAAGAAGAAGGTTTTGGTGGTTGACAGTGTCAAAAGCCTTACGCAGGTCCACAAATAACCCAACAGGGAACTCCTTTTTATCAAGAGCTGCGTGAATCAAGTTAATCATACTAATAAGTGCATCGTTAGTGCTTTTTTTGGGTCTGAAGCCATACTGACAAGAGCTAAGCACATTGTGTTTTGCTAGAAAAGAGTAAAGCTGCTTGTAGATTAGTTTTTCAAATATTTTTGACAAGTTAGGCAGGATTGATATAGGTCTGTAGTTGTTAACATCTGTGAGATCACCACATTTGTTGACGGGGGGGTTACTCTTGCTTTTTTTAGAATGTCTGGAAAGGTTTGGAGTTCAAGTGACTTGTTGAAGAGCAATGCAATAGCAGGGGCTAAAGATCTGGAGGCTTTTTTGTAAACTAAAGTTGGTATCTCCTCGAGGGCACTAGACTTGGTTTTAAGGGAAAGGATTATCTCATTGACATCAGTGGAATTAGTAGGCTTTAGGTACACAGACTGGATAGTTACCTGTAAGATAGTCCTTAACATCAGGACTAGAAGATGGAATATCATTTGCAAGGGATGACCCAATGGAAGAGAAGAACCTATTGAACTCAATAGCAGAATCAGAGGCTGAAAGCTGACCAATGTTATTGGACAGGAGTGTTGGTTTGTTATTTAAAATCTTTTTTGATCCCAATATTTGTGAAATTGTGCTCCAAGTTTTCTTAATGTTGCTCTTTATTTGGGTAAATTTATCTTCATAGTATTTAGTTTTGGCTCGTCTAATTATTTTAGATACCAATAACGAGTAATTCTTTGAGAATTCTTTGGAGACGGTTCCTAACCTATACTTTTTCTCAAGATCGTGTTTTTTGTTAATGGATTTAAGTATTCCCTTTGTAAGCCAAGGATTGTTAAGCCTTTTGTTTGTGACTTGTTTTGTAAGCATAGGACAGTGGGTGCTATAAAGGCTAAGAGTTGTTTGAAGAAAAGATGTTACATTACATTATTTATTTATTTATTTATTTATTTATTTATTTATTTATTTATTTATTTATTTATTTATATATATATACAAGAAGGTACATTGGGTTTGTGAGAATACATTGGATAGTACAGTATTTACATTCTTGTAAAGCCACTAGTACGCACAGCGTTTCGGGCAGGTCCTTAATCTAGCAGATAATTTTAAGTAGGTAATTTCAATCAGAATTGATAAATGATAAAGATACATTACAAGAGAAAAATGAGATGAGAGAGATAAGTAGGTATATTAAAGCACATTGTTATATTAAAGCTCTGATTGATTACATTGACAGCTTGATTAGTAATTTAAACAAGGTTAATAGACACCACACAGCAGATTGACAGCACATATAAGACAGCAATGATCACAATGGTAAAGATGTTCAGATTGGGTACATAAAGATTGGGAGACTGGGTAGCAAAAGATACAGATAAACAAAATTTATAAACACCGTACACATATAAGCACATATAAGAAAAATTGGCAGCACATATAAGAAAACAGCAATGATCACAATGGTAAAGATGTTCAAATTGGGAACATAAAGGTTGGGAGATTGGGTAGCAATTGATACAGTGCAATTTTAAGGCAAAAAGTGAAAAACTATGAAGATGAAATTAGGTACTTTTTAGTATTGATTTTGAATGATGTAAAAGTTGGACAGCTTTTCAATTCAGTAGGGAGTGAGTTCCATAAACTGGGTTCCTTTATTTGCATAGAGTGTTTACACAGATTAAGTTTAACTCTGGGGATATCAAAGATATATTTATTTCTGGTGTGGTGATAATGGGTACTATTACATCTGTCCAAGAAGAGTTTCAGACAAGGATTTGCATTTAAGAACAGGGTTTTGTAAATGTAGTTGACACAAGAGAATTTGTGGAGTGAGATTATGTTTAGCATGTTTAGGGAGTTAAACAAGGGGGCTGTGTGTTGTCTGAAAGCAGAATTTGATATTATTCTGATAGCAGATTTTTGCTGGGTGATGATGGACTTGAGGTGGTTTGCAGTGGTTGAACCCCATGCACAGATACCATAGTTGAGATAGGGATAGATTATTGCATAATATAGAGAGATGAGAGCAGAGTTAGGAACATAATATCTGATTTTGGAGAGTATACCAACTGTTTTAGAGACTTTCTTAGTTATGTGTTGTATGTGGGTACTGAAGTTGAGTCTCTTGTCTAGGAATATGCCAAGAAACTTTCCATCATTTTTATTGCTAATGTTTACATTGTCAATCTGAAGTTGAATTGCATTTGTAGATTTGCTTCCGAATAGGATGTAGTAGGTCTTTTCTATGTTAAGTGTTACTTTGTTGGTTGACATCCATAAGTGGACTTTTTTTAGTTCATTATTAACAACACCATTTAGTGTATGTGGGTTGGGGTTGGAGTAGATGAGGGTAGTATCATCAGCAAACAAAATAGGTTTCAGAATGTTACAGACATTAGGCAGATCATTAATGTATATAAGAAAAAGAAGAGGTCCCAAGATGCTGCCCTGTGGCACTCCAACAGTTATTGGTAGAATGGGAGAGATTATATTATTGATGGCTACACATTGGTGTCTATCACTAAGATAGGATTGGATATAGTCCAGTGAATGGCCTCGGATTCCATAATGATGGAGTTTACTTAAGAGGTAATCGTGATTAACAGTATCAAAGGCCTTTCTCAGGTCAATGAAGAGTCCAATTGGAAACTCACTTTTGTCAAGAGCTAAGTAAATTATATCAAGGAGACTAATAATTGCATCGTTGGTACTCTTTTGAGAGCGGAAGCCAAACTGACAGGGGCTAAGAATGTCGAATTTTACGATATAGGAGTAGAGCTGTTTGTAGATAATTTTTTCAAATATTTTTGATAGTATGGGTAGGTTCGATATTGGTCTATAGTTGTTTATGTCTGACGGATTACCTCCTTTATGAACTGGCGTTACTCTTCCTTTTTTAAGGATATCAGGGAAGGTATGACACTCAAGGGATTTGTTGAACAGCAGAGCTACAGGTGGCGCAATGTCATGGGAGGCGCTCTTGTATACAATGGATGGGATTTCACTGATGTTCCCAGCTTTGGTTTTTAGTGAGTGTATGATGGACACAACATCTGACGGGCTGACTGGTGAGAGGAGAAGAGAGTTTGGATAGCTGCCTGAGAGATATGTGTTGATATGTGTCTGAGTCTGTGGGATTTTACTTGCAAGGTTAGCACCAATCGATGAAAAGAAGCTATTAAATTCATTCGCCATTTCTAAGTCAGATGACAGTGTAAGGCCATCCTTAGAGAGTGTTATCTGGTTGTGGGAGTGTTGTTTAGTTCCCAGGATGTTAGAGATGGTATTCCATGTGCTTTTCATGTTGCCTTTTTCTTCTTTGAATCTAGTCTCATAATATGAAAGTTTTGCTTTTCTTATGATACTGGTTAGCACTGACGAGTACCTTTTAACTACTTCCATTGAAACTAGGCCACTCCTAAATTTCTTTTCGTATTCATGTTTTTTGTTGATTAATTTAATTATGCCACTTGTGAGCCACGGGTTATTTTTTCTTTTATCAGTTACTTGTTTGGTAAAGAGGGGACAGTGAGTGTTGTAGAGGCTTAGAGTTTTGGAGAGAAAGAGGTTAGTTTATGAGTTTATATCCTGTGAATTATTAAATTCAGATTCCCAGTTAATATTGTGGAGTGCATTAGAGAGATTGCCTAAAGCTGATTCACTATGTAGCCTGAATGAAAGTTTTTTGGTTTCTGGTGGTGATGTGTCAATGTTTGCTGTGAGGAAAGTAGGATAGTGGTCAGTTGTTCTGTCATAAATTACCCCAGATGTAAGGGGAGCTGTTATATTAGTCCATAGGTGATCCAGGGTAGTGGCAGATGCTTGAGTGACTCGGGTGGGCTTGGTGATTGTGGGGATTAGCATACAGGAGTGCATCCTGTTACGGAAATAGTCAACTTGAGGGTTGTTTTGAAGACCCAGGTCAATATTGAAATCACCTCCCAGAATGATGTGATTTTTGTTGAGATTGTTATTTATGATAAGATTCCTTACATTGTCAGAGAATAAAGCTATGTTGGTATTAGGAAATCTATAGATGGCACCGATTATCAGGGAGGATTTAAGGGATTTACTGGAGAACTTGGCAAAGGTATATTCACAATAGTCGTCTCTATCACTAATGACACTATTGCAAGTGAAGGTATCTTTGTAATATATTGCTGTACCGCCACCTTTTTTATTAGGCCTGCAGTTATGAATGGCTTTATAACCAGCTAAATTGTAGAGTTGGGTATAGTCATTACTTAGCCAAGTTTCTGTTAAAATGATGAAAGATAATTTAATACCTAGTGCTGTAAGAAGTACATTTATATCATCAAAATGTTTACCAAGTGACCTAACATTTTGGTTGTAAACTGATAAGCAGGTGCTATTTAGGAGTTTGTTTTTTGCAAGATTTGCTGTGTAATACCTGCAATAATGATGATCAATGTGCTGATATGTGTGGATATGGGACAGAAGATTTCGATCTGGATCAATATCAGTAAGCATATAGATAAGATAATGTCACGATACAATAAGATAAGCAATTTCAGGAACAGATGAAAACTAAATCTGCTGTAAAATAGAAAGTTATAGTAGCAAAACACAGCAATATAATAATATAACAATACAATAAGAACTTACAAAGTATTGAGTCTGCTAAAATTAGAGAATAATTATGGCAAAACACAACAATAAATGCAAGTAAACAAAAGAATTGAAACAATTAGAGGTAGAATAAAAGTCACTAGATAGCCATGGAGGATACACAAGTTTGGTGGAGAGAACAAAAAATCAGTAGAGACTGTCAGGATGAATATATATAAAAAAAAAATTGACAAATGATAATTGTAAAGTAAAATAATCTTAAAGATAATAAATTTTAATTAGCTTAGTTTTAACCTATAATTAGAATGAACTTAATTAAAAGAACAAAATGAGATTAATAATTGATTTCAATAAATGACATAGATCAATGCAATTAAATTTACAATTTAAATGGAATAGGGTAAGATTAGATTTAAGAGTAAAATTTTACAATGAAACTGAGGTAGATGCTTGCATAAGTGCATGGAGACTTGATGGATTATTTAGGAAATTATATGAATGAGAGAACATTAGGTAAATGGTAAGGCAGAGACAGCACCTTAGACAAAGTTAGATTAAGTTAGGTTAGGCTCAGGCACTGAAAGAGTTATTTTACATTACATTTTACATTATTTTACATTACATATACATTTTCAAAGACTATAGTCTTTGAAAATGTAATAAGTTTTACGAAATGCGCTCAGACTAGATATAAAAATGAATTTTGGAGAATTGATTTTTGAATTACCACCAACAGTGAAAAGAAATGTACGAAAGATTGAGAACATTCGTGTTAGAATTATTAATCTTACTTTTTCGGTCATATTTAATAATATATGTCTACAGGAAAGACAGCTACCAAAATATACTAATATATATATATATATATATATATATATATATATATATATATATATATATATATATATATATATATATATATGTATGTATGTATATATATATATATATATATATATATATATATATATATATATATATATATATATATATATATATATATATATATATATATATATATTCTTAGCATCAGGGCTTAATTGAAATAGGAGTTCTCCAAAACTCATTTTCGTACTTTTAAGGTGAAGAAAAGAAGTGATTTACTATAGAGTGTATTACACTTATTTGTATAATTTGCACGACGTTTCGAACCTCCATGGTTCATTCTCAAGTGAACAGATCTTACATTACTAGTTGAATTTATACCCGCATTAGGTCAGGTGATAATACAATGAAGGTGAAAACATGGGGGGATACATAAGGGATAAACATAGGGGCTGCAGAAGGCTTATTGGCCCATACGAGGCATCTCCTATCCAAACACAAAGATTAATCCAGTGTAATTGGCCTGTTATGTTGGACATTGTCTTCTGTGTTGGCATCGATATGTTCTTGTCTTGTCCTTACTCTCATGGTGGGTAGAGTAAATAGTTCCGTGATTTGGGTGTTCATGGTAGGTCGCTCTATTCTTATGTGAATTGCCTCAAGAATTTGTAATCTTCTTGAATCTTGGGTTTTGTCTATTATGCAAGTATTCTTGTTCAACATTTCTCTTGTTAGAGTAATGTCATGGGCTTGTCTCATGTGATTCCTAGGGGCACCAGATTGAAGATGGCATGTCAAACGCCTCGTCAGCTTGGTCGACGTCATACCTATGTACTTACATTGAAGGTTACATCCTTCGTGGGGGCAAGTGTACATGTATACAACGCTTGACTGCTGTAGAGGGTTCTCCGTCGGCTTCGGGCTGTTTTTGATAAGGAGTTCGGAAGTCTTCTTGGTTTTGTAGAATATTATCAGGTTTATGTTTTGGTTAGGAGTAGTGCTTTTTACTCCTTTACGGATTATTTCTTTCATTATTCTTTCCTCTTTTATATGTTCACTGTGCATGGTTGATTTGTAATATAATTTTATTGGGGGTGTTGTGGTTTCTGTTCTAGGTTCTGAACTATACCAACGGTCCAAGTGTCTTCTTATAGCAGCGTTTATTTCCGCGTTGCTATATCCGTTGTTCACCAATACCTGAGTTACTCTTTCAAACTCTCTACTCACGTTACTCCATACAGAGCAGTGGGTAAGCGCTCGACGAATATAAGCATTGAGAACACTGGCTTTGTATCTTTGGGGGCACTCACTTCTACCGTTCAGGCATAATCCTATGTTGGTGGGCTTGGTATATACGTTGGTACTTAAAGAGGTTCCTGTTTTTGTTATTAGTACATCCAAGAATGGCAGACTGTTATTTTCACTATTTTCATGTGTAAATCGGAGTACTGACTCTCTCTCTAGGTGTCTTTTTAGGTCAATTAGTTCATCTGAGTCTTTTACTATTACGAATATGTCATCTACATAACGGCAGTATACAGTTGGTTTTTGTCTGCTAATGTATTTACAAATAGACGGAGTAGCAATGGGCTCCCCCTTAGGAGTTTTATTTGCTAATTTTTATATGGGAACCATCGAAGATAGGGTCTTCAGTAGCAGACAAAAACCAACTGTATACTGCCGTTATGTAGATGACATATTCGTAATAGTAAAAGACTCAGATGAACTAATTGACCTAAAAAGACACCTAGAGAGAGAGTCAGTACTCCGATTTACACATGAAAATAGTGAAAATAACAGTCTGCCATTCTTGGATGTACTAATAACAAAAACAGGAACCTCTTTAAGTACCAACGTATATACCAAGCCCACCAACATAGGATTATGCCTGAACGGTAGAAGTGAGTGCCCCCAAAGATACAAAGCCAGTGTTCTCAATGCTTATATTCGTCGAGCGCTTACCCACTGCTCTGAATGGAGCAACGTGAGTAGAGAGTTTGAAAGAGTAACTCAGGTATTGGTGAACAACGGATATAGCAACGCGGAAATAAACGCTGCTATAAAAAGACACTTGGACCGTTGGTATAGTTCAGAACCTAGAACAGAAACCACAACACCCCCAATAAAATTATATTACAAATCAACCATGCACAGTGAACATATAAAAGAGGAAAGAATAATGAAAGAAATAATCCGTAAAGGAGTAAAAAGCGCTACTCCTAACCAAAACATAAACCTGATAATATTCTACAAAACCAAGAAGACTTCCGAACTCCTTATCAAAAACAGCCCGAAGCCGACGGAGAACCCTCTACAGCAGTCAAGCGTTGTATACATGTACACTTGCCCCCACGAAGGATGTAACCTTCAATGTAAGTACATAGGTATGACGTCGACCAAGCTGACGAGGCGTTTGACATGCCATCTTCAATCTGGTGCCCCTAGGAATCACATGAGACAAGCCCATGACATTACTCTAACAAGAGAAATGTTGAACAAGAATACTTGCATAATAGACAAAACCCAAGATTCAAGAAGATTACAAATTCTTGAGGCAATTCACATAAGAATAGAGCGACCTACCATGAACACCCAAATCACGGAACTATTTACTCTACCCACCATGAGAGTAAGGACAAGACAAGAACATATCGATGCCAACACAGAAGACAATGTCCAACATAACAGGCCAATTACACTGGATTAATCTTTGTGTTTGGATAGGAGATGCCTCGTATGGGCCAATAAGCCTTCTGCAGCCCCTATGTTTATCCCTTATGTATCCCCCCATGTTTTCACCTTCATTGTATTATCACCTGACCTAATGCGGGTATAAATTCAACTAGTAATGTAAGATCTGTTCACTTGAGAATGAACCATGGAGGTTCGAAACGTCGTGCAAATTATACAAATAAGTGTAATACACTCTATAGTAAATCACTTCTTTTCTTCACCTTAAAAGTACGAAAATGAGTTTTGGAGAACTCCTATTTCAATTAAGCCCTGATGCTAAGAAAATAGTTAGAGGGATAGAAGCCCTAAACCAGAAAATAATTAATACAGAATATGCGGTCATATTCAATGAAACATGTTTGAAAGAAAACCTGCTGCCAGTATACACCAATATATATATATATATATATATATATATATATATATATATATATATATATATATATATATATATATATATATATATATATATATATATATATATATATATAATGTATATATATATATATATATATATATATATATATATATATATATATATATATATATATATATATATATATATATATATATATATATATATATATATATGTATATATATATATATATATATATATATATATATATATATACATTTTCAAAGACTATAGTCTTTGAAAATGTAATAAGTTTTACGAAACGCGCTCAAGTGTCGCGTCAGACTAGAAATAAAAATGAATTTTGGAGAATTGATTTTTGAATTACCACCAACAGTGAAAAGAAATGTACGAAAGATTGAGAAAATTCGTGTTAGAATTATTAATCTTACTTTTTCGGTCATATTTAAATATATATATATATATATATATATATATATATATATATATATATATATATATATATATATGTCGTACCTAGTAGCCAGAATGCACTTCTCGGCCTACTATGCAGGGCCCGATTTGCCTAATAAGCCAAATTTTCCCGAATTAATATATTTGCTCTAATTTTTTTCTTATGAAACGATAAAGCTACCCATTTCATTACGTATGAGGTCAAAATTTTTTTATTGGAGTTAAAATTAACGTAGATATATGACCGAACCTAACCAACCCTACCTAACCTAACCTAACCTATCTTTATAGGTTAGATTAGGTTAGGTAGCCAAAAAAGTTAGGTTAGGTTAGGTTAGGTAGTCGAAAAACAATTAATTCATGAAAACTTGGCTTATTAGGCAAATCTAGCCTTGCATAGTAGGCTGAGAAGTGCGTTCTGGGTACTAGGTACGACATATATATATATATATATATATATATATATATATATATATATATATATATATATATATATATATATATATATATATCCCAGCAAACACAGAACGTTTGTGGACGTTTTTAAATGGTTCCACAAAGGTAATACTATAACTTTTGACATAAATACGTATATCTGACATTCTTAAAACCAAAGGATATAACTAAAAACATATATTCTTATGACACAGTTTTTTAAGATTTATGTAAAAATTTAAAAATAATAGTAAATGCTATGGTATTATAATGTTTTCATGCTTTATATTTAAGAATAAATAATTTTCAGTCAACATTTAGTTTTTTTTGTTTACTTTCTGTAAAGCTATCCAATTTACGTTCTTATAACATAAATATAACATTTATATGACGTCAGTATAACGTTATTTACACGACATCATTACGTTATTATGATGTTATATTAACGTATAATTCCTGTATGAAAACCAGAATATATATTGAACTTTATGTTTTAAACATTGTAAAGTTATCATAAAACTTGGAATAAGACGGTAAGCATGCTTTACTTATGAAAATATACAAACAAATCAACAAAAACATTTTAACATAAAAAACATAAACATAACATAAATTAATTGCATGCATGGGAGTTAACTGGAACTCTGTAATATTGCATACATGAACCTTAAGGTACAAACCCAGTGTATTTTCTCATGCAGTTCTTTCCTAAATCTAAATTTTTCCAATTTTTACACTTTGTTTCGAGTTCTGTCTTGTGTTGCTACTTTTAATACCCCATTAATGTCCCCTTTGTTATGTCCATTCATCCCATTGTGCACCTCTACCATATGTCACTCCTAATTCTTTGCTTTTCTAGAGAATGTAATATAAGCTTTGACAATCT
Organism: Procambarus clarkii; assembly: GCF_040958095.1. Taxonomy (NCBI): domain Eukaryota; kingdom Metazoa; phylum Arthropoda; class Malacostraca; order Decapoda; family Cambaridae; genus Procambarus; species Procambarus clarkii. Next base: position 41,154,503 of record NC_091172.1, on the reverse strand, counting down.
TTCTTCATATGACAGGTTAACAGGTAGAACAAAGATTACCATTTATATATGGATAACTATTATAAGTCGGTTTGAATGAGTGAATTGCTGCTTGAAGATAGGTATATACACGTGTGGTACTATCAGATTGCATCGTGGTGAGCCTAAAACCCTTCAGATCCAAGCAAAGGGTAAAATGCCAGCAGATACAATTGCGAACACATTGATACCAAAATGAAAGACATATGACGAGAATTGAGGTAACCAAAGTGAAAAGTGTGTTCACATTACATTGCACTAGAGTGCTCCCAGGTTACTTTCTCTCACTTTCTCTGTTTTGTGTGGATGGTCCGCCGTGCTTTCATCACGTCAGCGGGTGGAGCACGCTGCTGTTTTTGACATTTCATGCATAAATTCCGGTTGGAAATTCTATTGCGAACACATTGATACCAAAATGAAAGACCTAGGATGACAATTGAGGTGACCAGAATGAAAAGAGTGTATACATTTTATCGCTCTTGCGCGCTCCCTGGTAACACGCTCTCGCTTTCTCTGTTTGTTGCGGATGGTAAGCCGGGCTTTTGGAGTTTATATGCCTTTAGTCCTGTAGAGAATTCTATTGCGAACACATTGATGCTAAATTGAAAAACCCAGGATGAGAATTGAGGTAACAAAGTTGAAAAGGGTATACACTTTTCAGTATTATCACGCTCAGCTTTCTTTTTCTGGTACCCTTGGCCTACATTCATCTTGTCGGCGGGTGGAGCGCGCTGCTGTCTTTGACATTATATTCACATAGTTCTGTTGGGAATTCTATTGCGAACGCATTGATACCAAAATGAAAGACATAGGACGAGAATTAAGGTGACAAAGTTGAAAAGAGTATACACTTTTCAGTATTTCCGCACACTACCAGGGAATGTCCAAAAAAAAAATGGAGAGAGTGGAGGGGTAACTTGCCCAAAACGCGAAATTGTTTGGGGAGATTAACTTTCGTTCAATACTATTATGCAAGAGGAGCGACACATCTATGGTTCATCCAATAAAATCAGCAGACTTCTAGATGTTACTACTGCTCGGCTTAGACTCGGTTACAAGTATTTCTGGGAATTCTCATTATCTGCCGATGTAGACCTGACCAAATGTTAACTGTCAACAAAATTATTCGCACACCCTCCGTCACTATGTGATAGTGAATTCAGAGACAATTTTATAACCAATGTACCAACGATGTGTCAATATTTCATTCAAAAGTATCTGGTACCAGAAATTTTAGCCAAATATCCCCAGTTTGCTAACTGTAAGTAGTAACAAAGTGATTGTAACCTATCCACCGCTGCCCACTGGATGAGGGGCGGTGTGCAGGACAAACATATCAATTGTGACACTAGCTCTCCACATATGTCAGTTGCTTAATTTAGAAACTGTACTTGTGATCGATCTCGAACCCATTGTTGATGTGACGACTTATACTGAATTTTGTAACTAGCTCATCAAGATTGTAACTTGCTTAGCTAAATGAATTGTGGGGTTCAGTCCCTGAGCCCATTATGTGCCTCTGCAACCCTTTCCCCTACCGCCCACAAGATGGGTATGGGGTGTATAATAAATGAACTAAACTAACTTTAAGGCATCCTGAAAGAAAGCTTGGAGGGCTTGAAAAATTGCAGAACGAAGCCGTGAGGATAATCCTTGGGTGCCCTCGTACCACAAAGATACTTAATATGAGAAAGGAACTTAATATTCCGAGCGTTGTTTATCGTGTTACTGAAAATAACTGTCAAATTGGTATAAAAATGCTTAGGCTAGCTCATCCTAACCCTTGCACAGAAGCCCTCCAGAATTTCTTTATTGAATGTTGAAAACAACCCTCAAGTTGACTATTTCCGTAACAGCATGCACTCCTGTATGCTAATCCCCACAATCACCAAGCCCACCCGAGTCACTCAAACATCTGCCACTACCCTGGATCACCTTTGGACTAATATAACAGCTCCCCTTACATCTGGGGTAATTTATGACAGAACAACTGACCACTATCCTACTTTCCACATAGCAAACATTGACACATCACCACCAGAAACCAAAAAACTTTCATTCAGGCTACATAGTGAATCAGCTTTAGGCAATCTCTCTAATGCACTTCACAATATTAACTGGGAATCTGAATTTAATAATTCACAGGATATAAACTCATCAACTAACCTCTTTCTCTACAAAACTCTAAGCCTCTACAACACTCACTGTCCCCTCCTTACCAAACAAGTAACTGATAAAAGAAAAAATAACCCGTGGCTCACAAGTGGCATAATTAAATCAATCAACAAAAAACATGAATACGAAAAGAAATTTAGGAGTGGCCTAATTCCAATGAAAGTAGTTAAAAGGTACTCGTCAGTGCTTACCAGTATCATAAGAAAAGCAAAACTTTCATACTATGAGACTAGATTCAAAGAAGCAAAAGGCAACATGAAAAGCACATGGAATACCATCTCTAACATCCTGGGAACTAAACAACACTCCCACAACCAGATAACACTCTCTAAGGATGGCCTTACACTGTCATCTGACTTAGAAATGGCGAATGAATTTAATAGCTTCTTTTCATCGATTGGTGCTAACCTTGCAAGTAAAATCCCACAGAGTCAGACACATATCAACACATATCTCTCAGGCAGCTATCCAAACTCTCTTCTCCTCTCACCAGTCAGCCCGTCAGATGTTGTGTCCATCATACATTCACTAAAAACCAAAGCTGGGAACATCAGTGAAATCCCATCCATTGTATACAAGAGCGCCTCCCATGTGCCCTTGCACCACCTATAGCTCTGCTGTTCAACAAATCCCTTGAGTGTCATACCTTCCCTGATATCCTTAAAAACGCAAGAGTAACGCCAGTTCATAAAGGAGGTAGTGGATTATGTTGCATCTCTGCTTGCCTTGATGACTGAAAGAAAGCTTAAAGGGCTTGAAAACTTGCAGAACGAAGCCTTGAAGATAATCCTTGGATGTCCCTAGTACCACAAAGATACTTAACATGAGGAAGGAACTTAATATTAACTTAATAATAGAATATGAGTGCATATTCTACTGCATTACTATTTGTAATGATCCTCATATTGTGCTTCAGTAATCCAATGTATAACCCTGAGATGTTTTCCTAATTGTACTTAGGATTCCTTGTTCATTATTGTGTATTGTTCTGATCTGCTTTTGTGTCGAAAATTCTTGCATCGTACCTGTAAACAATTTTTTGACAATTTTACTGTAATTATCCTACTTAAAATCATCTGTACTTGTAAAGTAAAGCTGTAATGTACCTGTTAAACACTTTTTATCAATTTTACATTTAATTATTTCTCTAAAACTCTGTTTAAGAATTTGCTCAAAGATTAGTTTAAGGACTTGCCCGAAACTCTATATATGCAAGCTAGTGGTTTTACAAGATTATAATTCTAACTTAAGCTCTATGTTGTCTCTTAACCCTCAATGTACGTTCTTGTATATATATAAATAAATAAAATAAATAAATAACGAGGGATCGAGGCATTAATGCGCAGTACGTGCTTCCCTCATCTGTGACGTCACAGCGCCATCTGACGACAGCATAAACACAGGCGGCCATTTTATGTTCCACCAAGATTAAAAAAAAAAAAATAATTTTGCCCCGAGGGGCGAGTTTATTGGGCAGCGCCCAATGTGTTCGCAATAGAATGTTTTACAAGAACATGTATAAAATAAGTGACACAGAGATTATTGATGTGTGTATTTGTGTGGGTGATTATAAATATGCATGTGTATGTATATATGTATACGTATATATATATATATATATATATATGTACATGTATGTATGAGAGTGTGTACATGTATATATAACATTAATAATTTTGTAACTAGCGTCAAAAATTGTTATTTGCTTAGCTAAACAAACTAGAGAGTTCAGTTCCTGAACCCATTATGTGCCTCTGTAATCCTTTACACCACCGCCCACGGGATGGGTATGGGGTGCATAATAAAGAAAGAAATTGAAATAATAAGGGTATGAAATGTATCAACATAAAACATTAATGTTAATGGCCATCAGGTAAAATCAGGTTATTATTTGTAAAGAAATTAAATGAGTTAAACTAAATACGAACTTAATATGTTTTGCTAACGCAAAAATATATTCCCGAGGTATTGTAATTGCAAATAAATATTTAATACAATTATTTGTATCATTTTTTTTATTTTAGATTTCCGTATTGCTTGATAATATATAATAGCGTTTAGATAATGCTAGCGCTGGACATTCTTTAGGCTCGTTGCATGTTGTGGTAGTCGCCGCCATTTTAAAACCGTGTCGAGAGGGACTGCTGCTGGCTTATCCACAAAATCCTGCTGCATCTTCAATAGTTAAGGTAACTGTTTTCTTTTATTTGCTCTTAGACATGTGTAGTATATTTATAAGCTTGTGGTGGTAGGCTGGATGGTGTGTTGATGGCCCTGGCTGGAGGTGTGTTGATGGTGGTGTTGTGTTGATGGCCCTGAAGGTGTGTTGGTGGCCCTGGCTGGAGGTGTGTTGGTGGCCCTGGCTGGAGGTGTGTTGGTGGCCCTGGCTGGAGGTGTGTTGGTGGCCCTGGCTGGAGGTGTGTTGGTGGCCCTGGCTGGAGGTGTGTTGGTGGCCCTGGCTGGAGGTGTGTTGGTGGCCCTGGCTGGAGGTGTGTTGGTGGCCCTGGCTGGAGGTGTGTTGGTGGCCCTGGCTGGAGGTGTGTTGGTGGTGGTGTTGTGTTGATGGCCCTGGAGGCGTGTTGATGGCCCTGGCTGGAGGTGTGTTGGTGGCCCTGGCTGGAGGTGTGTTGGTGGCCCTGGCTGGAGGTGTGTTGGTGGCCCTGGCTGGAGGTGTGTTGGTGGTGGTGTTGTGTTGATGGCCCTGGAGGCGTGTTGATGGCCCTGGCTGGAGGTGTGTTGGTGGCCCTGGCTGGAGGTGTGTTGGTGGCCCTGGCTGGAGGTGTGTTGATGGCCCTGGCTGGAGGTGTGTTGGTGGCCCTGGCTGGAGGTGTGTTGGTGGCCCTGGCTGGAGGTGTGTTGATGGTGGTGTTGTGTTGATGGCCCTGGAGGCGTGTTGATGGCCCTGGAGGTGTGTTGGTGGCCCTAGCTGGAGGTGTGTTGATGGCCCTGGAGGTGTGTTGGTGGCCCTAGCTGGAGGTGTGTTGATGGCCCTATATATACATATATATATATATATATATATATATATATATATATATATATATATATATATATATATATATATATATATATATATATATATATATATATATATTATGAATATCAGAGGTCCCAGGACAATTATTGTGCATGTGTAGTATGTATATTTATGTAGTATATTTGGCATATTTAATGGCATTTAGTTAATGCCACTTAGTGGCATGTCTCTGCACCGTTTCCAGTTTGTTGATATGCTTTCTAAGATATGGGCACCATACAACTGCTGCATACTCCAACTTTGGTGTAACAAAAATTGTGAACAATTTCAAAATTTCTGTTGAAGAAATCCTGTTTCCTAGGTCTGCATCTGTTTTGGTATAACACCTCCTTTTTTACTAGGCCTGCAATTATGAATGCCTTTATAACCAGCTAAGTTGTAGAGTTGGGTATAGTCTTTACTTAGCCAAGTTTCTGTTAAAATGAGGGTCCGTCTAATTACCACAAGCTACCACAAGCTACACAAGCTTCACAAAGCTTCCTGGCAATACGTTAGTAATGAATAAATATAATAGGTTAGGTTGACCTAACTTAACCTAACCGACGCTTGGATCGTCGACTTGATTTGGCGTCACCAGCTTTTTATTTTCGTCTAATTTCTTTATAAAAAGATCCTTTTTCAGATTAAAATTATGTTTTTTCGTGTTGTACATTCAGCACCAACATTATAATGAGTAAATATATCATATTTATTCATTACTAACGTATTGCCAGGAAGCTGAGTGGGTAGGTCTCGATAAATTTCCTGGTATAATATTATTGTTTGCTATTCTCCATCTTAGACTAGGCAAGTTGAAGTCACCTAGGAAGATAATATGAGGTATCGAGTTCTCCATTTTGTTTATCTGTTCTGTGAATTCCTCGGCCGTTGCATCTGGCGGTTTGTATATTAGAATAATCACTAAATTTATTTTCTCTATTTTTAATCCCAATACCTCTACCACCTCATTTGTAATGTTAAGGAGCTCCGAGCATACAAGGTCTTCCATAGTATACAGACCCACTCCTCCATGTGACCTAATTTTCCTATCACAGTTGTGTACTTTTCGAGACTACATTTCAAATATTCCCTAACATACATG